>NC_080715.1:37254354-37351854 GCF_019097595.1 Hemibagrus wyckioides | reverse complement strand
TGTGTGTGTGTATGAGAGAGAGAGTATGTTTGTGTGTGTGTGTGTGTATGAGAGAGAGAGTATGTTTGTGTGTTTGTGTGTGTGTGTGTATGAGAGAGAGAGTATGTTTGTGTGTCTGTGTATGAGAGAGAGAGTATGTTTGTGTGTGTGTGTGTATGAGAGAGAGAGTATGTTTGTGTGTTTGTGTGTGTGTGTATGAGAGAGAGAGTATGTTTGTGTGTGTGTGTATGAGAGAGAGAGTATGTTTGTGTGTGTGTGTGTATGAGAGAGAGAGTATGTTTGTGTGTTTGTGTGTGTGTGTATGAGAGAGAGAGTATGTTTGTATGTGTGTGTGTATGAGAGAGAGAGTATGTTTGTGTGTTTGTGTGTGTGTGTATGAGAGAGAGAGTATGTTTGTGTGTGTGTGTATGAGAGAGAGAGTATGTTTGTGTGTTTGTGTGTATGAGAGAGAGAGTATGTTTGTGTGTCTGTGTGTGTGTGTATGAGAGAGAGAGTATGTTTGTGTGTGTGTGTGTATGAGAGAGAGAGTATGTTTGTGTGTGTGTGTGTATGAGAGAGAGAGTATGTTTGTGTGTGTGTGTGTATGAGAGAGAGAGTATGTTTGTGTGTTTGTGTGTATGAGAGAGAGAGTATGTTTGTGTGTGTGTGTATGAGAGAGAGAGTATGTTTGTGTGTTTGTGTGTGTGTGTATGAGAGAGAGAGTATGTTTGTGTGTGTGTGTGTATGAGAGAGAGAGTATGTTTGTGTGTCTGTGTGTGTATGAGAGAGAGAGAGAGAGCGAGAGAGAGTGAGAGAGAGTGTTTGTGTGTGTGTGTGTTTGAGTATGAGAGAGAGAGTATGTTTGTGTGTGTGTGTATGAGAGAGAGAGTATGTTTGTGTGTCTGTGTGTGTGTGTATGAGAGAGAGAGTATGTTTGTGTGTGTTTGTGTATGAGAGAGAGAGTATGTTTGTGTGTGTGTGTGTATGAGAGAGAGAGTATGTTTGTGTGTGTGTGTATGAGAGAGAGAGTATGTTTGTGTGTGTGTGTGTATGAGAGAGAGAGTATGTTTGTGTGTTTGTGTGTGTGTGTATGAGAGAGAGAGTATGTTTGTATGTGTGTGTGTATGAGAGAGAGAGTATGTTTGTGTGTTTGTGTGTGTGTGTATGAGAGAGAGAGTATGTTTGTGTGTGTGTGTATGAGAGAGAGAGTATGTTTGTGTGTTTGTGTGTATGAGAGAGAGAGTATGTTTGTGTGTCTGTGTGTGTGTGTATGAGAGAGAGAGTATGTTTGTGTGTGTGTGTGTATGAGAGAGAGAGTATGTTTGTGTGTGTGTGTGTATGAGAGAGAGAGTATGTTTGTGTGTGTGTGTGTATGAGAGAGAGAGTATGTTTGTGTGTTTGTGTGTATGAGAGAGAGAGTATGTTTGTGTGTGTGTGTATGAGAGAGAGAGTATGTTTGTGTGTTTGTGTGTGTGTGTATGAGAGAGAGAGTATGTTTGTGTGTGTGTGTGTATGAGAGAGAGAGTATGTTTGTGTGTCTGTGTGTGTATGAGAGAGAGAGAGAGAGCGAGAGAGAGTGAGAGAGAGTGTTTGTGTGTGTGTGTGTTTGAGTATGAGAGAGAGAGTATGTTTGTGTGTGTGTGTATGAGAGAGAGAGTATGTTTGTGTGTCTGTGTGTGTGTGTATGAGAGAGAGAGTATGTTTGTGTGTGTTTGTGTATGAGAGAGAGAGTATGTTTGTGTGTGTGTGTGTATGAGAGAGAGAGTATGTTTGTGTGTTTGTGTGTGTGTGTATGAGAGAGAGAGTATGTTTGTGTGTTTGTGTGTATGAGAGAGAGAGTATGTTTGTGTGTGTGTGTATGAGAGAGAGAGTATGTTTGTGTGTTTGTGTGTGTGTGTATGAGAGAGAGAGTATGTTTGTGTGTTTGTGTGTATGAGAGAGAGAGTATGTTTGTGTGTGTGTGTATGAGAGAGAGAGTATGTTTGTGTGTCTGTGTGTGTGTATGAGAGAGAGAGTATGTTTGTGTGTGTGTGTATGAGAGAGAGAGTATGTTTGTGTGTGTGTGTATGAGAGAGAGAGTATGTTTGTGTGTGTGTGTATGAGAGAGAGAGTATGTTTGTGTGTGTGTGTATGAGAGAGAGAGTATGTTTGTGTGTGTGTGTATGAGAGAGAGAGTATGTTTGTGTGTGTGTGTGTATGAGAGAGAGAGTATGTTTGTGTGTTTGTGTGTGTGTGTATGAGAGAGAGAGTATGTTTGTGTGTGTGTGTATGAGAGAGAGAGTATGTTTGTGTGTTTGTGTGTATGAGAGAGAGAGTATGTTTGTGTGTGTGTGTGTATGAGAGAGAGAGTATGTTTGTGTGTTTGTGTGTGTGTGTATGAGAGAGAGAGTATGTTTGTGTGTGTGTGTATGAGAGAGAGAGTATGTTTGTGTGTTTGTGTGTGTGTGTATGAGAGAGAGAGTATGTTTGTGTGTGTGTGTGTATGAGAGAGAATGTTTGTGTGTGTGTGTATGAGAGAGAGAGTATGTTTGTGTGTGTGTGTGTATGAGAGAGAGAGTATGTTTGTGTGTTTGTGTGTGTGTGTGTATGAGAGAGAGAGTATGTTTGTGTGTTTGTGTGTGTGTGTATGAGAGAGAGTATGTTTGTGTGTGTGTATGTATGAGAGAGAGAGTATGTTTGTGTGTGTGTGTATGAGAGAGAGAGTATGTTTGTGTGTGTGTGTGTATGAGAGAGAGAGTATGTTTGTGTGTTTGTGTGTATGAGAGAGAGAGTATGTTTGTGTGTGTGTGTGTATGAGAGAGAGAGTATGTTTGTGTGTTTGTGTGTGTGTGTATGAGAGAGAGAGTATGTTTGTGTGTGTGTGTATGAGAGAGAGAGTATGTTTGTGTGTTTGTGTGTATGAGAGAGAGAGTATGTTTGTGTGTGTGTGTGTATGAGAGAGAGAGTATGTTTGTGTGTTTGTGTGTGTGTGTATGAGAGAGAGAGTATGTTTGTGTGTGTGTGTATGAGAGAGAGAGTATGTTTGTGTGTTTGTGTGTGTGTGTATGAGAGAGAGAGTATGTTTGTGTGTTTGTGTGTGTGTGTATGAGAGAGAGAGTATGTTTGTGTGTGTGTGTGTATGAGAGAGAGAGTATGTTTGTGTGTCTGTGTGTGTGTGTATGAGAGAGAGAGTATGTTTGTGTGTGTGTGTGTATGAGAGAGAGAGTATGTTTGTGTGTTTGTGTGTGTGTGTATGAGAGAGAGAGTATGTTTGTGTGTTTGTGTGTATGAGAGAGAGAGTATGTTTGTGTGTGTGTGTATGAGAGAGAGAGTATGTTTGTGTGTTTGTGTGTGTGTGTATGAGAGAGAGAGTATGTTTGTGTGTGTGTGTGTGTGTATGAGAGAGAGAGTATGTTTGTGTGTGTGTGTATGAGAGAGAGAGTATGTTTGTGTGTTTGTGTGTGTGTGTATGAGAGAGAATGTTTGTGTGTGTGTGTATGAGAGAGAGAGTATGTTTGTGTGTGTGTGTGTATGAGAGAGAGAGTATGTTTGTGTGTTTGTGTGTGTGTATGAGAGAGAGTATGTTTGTGTGTGTGTATGTATGAGAGAGAGAGTATGTTTGTGTGTGTGTGTGTATGAGAGAGAGAGTATGTTTGTGTGTTTGTGTGTATGAGAGAGAGAGTATGTTTGTGTGTGTATGAGAGAGAGAGTATGTTTGTGTGTTTGTGTGTGTGTGTGTATGAGAGAGAGAGTATGTTTGTGTGTGTGTGTGTATGAGAGAGAGAGTATGTTTGTGTGTTTGTGTGTGTGTGTGTATGAGAGAGAGAGTATGTTTGTGTGTGTGTGTGTGTGTGTATGAGAGAGAGAGTATGTTTGTGTGTGTGTGAGTTTGTTTATTTGTATGTATGTGTGTATGTGTGTGTATGAGAGAGAGAGTATGTTTGTGTGTGTGTGTGAGTGTGTGAGTATGTTTGTATGTCTGTATGTCTGAATATGTATGTGTGTGTGTTTGAGTGTATGTGAGAGTTTGTATATCTGTCTGTGTGTGTGTTTGTGTGTGTGTGCGTGTGTGTTAAAAAAGAAGAAAAAAACAGACTCAAAGGTAATTTGATAACCATGAGATGCTAACCCAAGGTGTACATTGTGTGTGTTTATAAGTGTGTGTGTGTGTGTGTGTGTGTGTTACAGAAAGCAAACTACGGAGATACTAAGGTTGTTTAATAACCATATTATGTTAATCCAAGGTATGTGTGTGTGTGTGTGTGTATATGTGTGTGTGTGTGTGTGTAGGCACATGTGGAATATGACCCAAATCCCCTGTTACCCACTGCACTGCTGTGTTGCCTAAGTTTTGGCAGTGACATCAATTTCTCCCCTCATACCCCCTCCTCCCCTCACCCTGCATGCCTCCTCCCCTCTGTTCTCTGCACCCCAGTCCCAGAAGTCACTGCAGATTCAGTGACACACATACAGCTGTGGCACGGCCTGATAATATGCAGTCTTTTGCAACACATGCATTGTTCTTATCCTAGATATTTCAGATACTCTTACTGAACTTGTCATGAAGAAAAAATAGGAATTCATCAAAATAAAAAACCCTCAAATATCAAAAAATACAAATTTTTATGTAGAATTAGCGTGTAGCGTCTACACATATTTTCTCGGCTATCCACAACGCTCACATCCCTGAATCGAATGAGAAGTAGACGGATTTAAGCATCAGAACTTCTTTCTAATAGAATCTAAAATTTTAGCTTTTAGTTAGCTCATAATTTTAGCCTAATGTTAGCTAGCTAGAGGTATTTGAGGAGAATATAAAAATTCCAGATGCTCTATTTTTGGCCTAATTTTAAATTTAAATTGTGCATTAAACACTGTGACTTGATTTATTTATTTATTTTTAAATTTGCCTTTAAGATTCTGATGTTTGGAAATCTGAAAAAATATAACCTGTACTTATATGGAAACATTTGCAAAAAAAATAAAAATAAAAAAAGCAATACTTCTACAAAACTACTAAAAATAATAGTAATCATTTTTACATAAAAAAAGTTTAAAAAAAAGAAAGAAATTTAACATAAACTCTAAGATTTTTAAAAAGTAACTTTTATTTTTAAATAATTTTCCCGCGCAATAGCAGGCTCCACTGTTTGTAGCAGATCATTCGATCTGCATGATTTGGCACAGGTTTTACGCCGGATGCCCTTCCTGTCACAACCCTCCCATTTTTTTATCCAGGCTTGGGACTGGCACTGAGAGTCAACTCTTCAGTAGCTGGGTTGGCGCCCTGCCCGGGAATCGATCCCGGGCCGCAGCAAAGAGAGCATGGGATCCTGGTGGACCACCAGGAGGCCTTTTTTACATTAACAATAACTAAGTAATATTTACACAAAATAAACACAAAAAAATAATTATAATTTTCAATTATGAATTATTCCAAGGCTCTGATCTCCTCAAAGAGATGTAAACTTCTCCAACTCTGTCCTCAGCTGATTTGAGAAAATTTTAGAAGAGAGATTTATTTTAAAATCTATAAGAACTTCAAAATCAAAGCTGCCCCAGAAAAATTCATAACAAATGTCACAGAGGAGGAAAAAAAAATCCTCTGGAGCATTCTGACGGGAATGTATACTTATTATAAATTATTTAAACATTCTTCTACATATAAATACACTTCTACAAGATTTTTAATAAGCTTGGTCATAAAGCTTAATAAGCTTATATCCTTCCTACTGAAACAATATTGCAGGACATGTAAAATTAGGCATGTAAGGCAAAAAGCATATCAAATGGGAGGGTGCCAATAGTTTTGAACAGGACTGCTATCTTTAATAAAGACAGACAGAATCGCTTTGAGATCACAAGAATCAATCCGGATGATATGACAGCCGTCAATATCTGGAATCTAAGAGGGTTAAAATTTCTGTGTTCTCAGAGACACTAACCAGTCCTGTGTGTGTGAGGGAGAGAGCGAGAGAGCAAGAGAGAGAGAGAATGACTGTGTCTTTGCGTGTGTGTGTGTGTGTGTGTGTGCGAGGGAAAGAGAGAGCTCATGTATGTAGAAGAGGGTAGATAGCTTGTGAGTGTGTTAAGTGTTATGCAGCATATTTGTTCCATTGACTTCTATTTACACACACACACAGACACATCCATCCGTCTACACACGCTTTATTCCTAATTTGAGTCACGGGGATCTGCTGGAGCACATTGGGTGAAAGGCAGGGGTACACCCTGGACAGGTCACCAGTCCATCACAGGGCCACATAGAGACGAACAACCACACACACTCAATCACTCACTCCTATGGGCAATTTAGAATTACCAATCAACCTAATGTACATGTTTTTGGATTGTGGGAGGAAACCGGAGTACCCAGAGTAAACCCACGCAGGCCCCTGCCTGTTCAAAACCGGGATTCAAACCCAGGACCTTCTTGCTGTGAGGCAACAGTGCTAACTGCTGCCCTACACACACACAAATGCTGGAAAAAACTTTACAGCATTAAAAAATAATTAAATAAATAAAAAGTCATTTTTACAATAAAAAACAAATTATTACATAAAAGTAGAATTTTAATTAAAATCTCAATTTTGCACACATTTGCGTATTAAAAATATAACAAAAAATAACAAAAAAGAAATAAAAGAAAAAGTATATAAAAAATGAAAAACTAATATTTACATCAAAACATTAAAAATGATATTTATTAAAATTTATTTATTAAAAGAACATTAAGAATGAAAAAGGGAATTTCTACATTTAAAGCAATTTTTAATAAAACATTTTTTTACGGTAAAAATCATTTTTACATTGAAAACATAATCTATACTTATAGTAAAAGGATTTACAATAAAACAAAGAATTTAAATTAATGTCATGTGTATGTAAATGTATATAAATACACATTTAAACAAGAGGCTAATACTTTTCTTCTTTTTTTTTTTTTAATTATTATTGTCAATTTTGTTTGGGATTAAAAAAATGTACTGTATACTCTGTATGGTCTTCATAATATTGACAAATTATTATTATTATTATTATTATTATTATTATTATTATTATTATCTTAAAAAGGAGAATTCTTTATCACAATAATCTGAGCTAATTAATCATATTGGTACACTATGCTACACATTTCTATCAGGATTAGTTTCTTAGATTATTATGGCTTTTTAGTAGAAAAATGTTTTTTCTGTTTTTGAAAAATGTTTTTATGTTTAAAAAAATAAATAAATAAAATAAATAAATAAATAAATAAAACACAGTAATTAGGCATATGGTAATTAAAAAAAAAAAAAGGTAGGTGAATCATCCTGTGTGTCGTGTCATACTTCTCAACAGGTTTTGTGTTTGTTGTTAAGACAGTATTCTGGGCTCGCTGTTTATCTGTTTATAGAAGCCGGAGATTTTTGACACTCCACCAAGAGAAAAAAAAAAACAGACGGTGTACAGTCGAAAAAAGCATGCTTGCAAGCTGTAAATGTTTCATCGTTTTATAAGCCTCACTGCTTGAAATGCTTATGTTTTGTTTTTTTTTTCAGTTTGATTTATCAGTGGGAAGTGAATGTCTCCCTAATGAATAGTTTGACCAAAAAGAAGAAGAAAAAAGGCCAATAAAAGCAGGCTTTGTTTGTTAGTGGGAGGCACACCAAGTGTTAAAAGAGCCAACATTAGCAAATGAACTAAAATGACTCATCTGATATGATTCATCTCTGATTCATTAGTTGAAACAAACAAACAACCAGAAATTTGATGCTGTGTTTTTTTGTTTTTTTTTTATAACATTCACTGATTTGTCTGGGACCATTGTTTTTTTCCCGTAAAGTGTCAGGGATCATTATATCATTAAGTTATGGATTGTGGATTGTGCGTTGAAAAGCTTCTTGTAAAGGACAATGAAACATCCATGTTGATTGACTAATAAGAAATACATCTGGTTGTCTCTATATATACTTTTTAAAACTTCCTCTTCTTCACAATAAAGGAGGTGCAAATGGATTCGTTTAGCAAGAACTAGCAAGGTGGGATTAGCTGAACCTCAGAAGCAAATAATATGTTTGTCTTAGCTTTGTATATCAGAGAAATGAAATTTCTTGCAATTATGGTGGTGTTACTGTGATCAAAAATAGATTTCAGGTTAAATATTCAACACATTTATTGCACTTCCAATGAGAGTAGTGTTCAAAGACCAAACCCAACCCTAATAAACACTTCATTATGAAAATAGATGAGAATCACCATTTGAAAGAAGCATCTTAAAGGCATATTTTGAATGATTAAACAGTTTAAATTTTCCTTCAAATGTTATTAAGATGTTATTACTACAAAAACCGAAACGGCATTCTCCATCTTCTTTGCACACCGTATAATCAACCCAGGTTGTCCAAATAATCGTGTAATTTATAAGCTTCCACCCAGAAATTTGTTCTTTTTATTTGACATCTTAGTTAATAAGAAGTTTGCAAAATAGCATCGACGTGTTATGGTTTTCTTACGAGTACCTAGAGGAACTGAAATGGGAAATTCTTACATGGAGAGTGCTGAAAAACAGGAAGGAAAACCTTTCCATTTTAGAGACAGCATGACAGATGATCCTCTAGAGCAACAGAGCAGAAAGACAGCAGGCGTCACACTCTGATCGTCAGTCTGCGACAACCCTAGCGGACACGGCTGCAGTTTAAAGTGCAATAAACAGAGTTTATTGGAACAAGAGGCAGACAGGCCAAAATGGCAGGCAAAAGAGTAAATGGTAATGGAGCAAAAAAAAGGTCATGCAATCAATAAGGAAGCCAATAGAAGCAGGAGAATCAACCAGAACAAATAAAAGCAGAACTCAAATACAGGAAAAATGGAAAATGACAGGGAGATGACAAAGGCTTTGAAATGTAGGTGTGAGGAACAAGCAGGACTTGGCAGCGAAACTGCCTGAAAGGAGTAAAATAGACAAAGGCTAATGAGCTACACTGTATCTGAGTGTGATTACTCAGTTGATAAACTTACTTATACCAGGGCTAACTGGTGGAGTTTGGGGAGAGGGTGTGGCTGGAAGTGGATAGTAGTTATCACTCTTGCTTTGCACCACCAGGGTTGGGGTTTGATTCCCGCCTCTGTCCTGCATGTGTGTTATTTGCAAGGGGGATTCTTCTGGATACTCTGGTTTCCGACCCCAGTCCAAAACCTTGAGTGGTAGAATGAATGACATCTCTGAATGGTCCATATTGTGTGACTGTGCCCTGCAATTGGTTATACTGCACATCACCCCCACACCCTGCCCATCAGGGTGTCCCTACCTCATGCCCCAAGTCTGCTGTGATAGGTTCTGCTGTGAAAGTGGGCAGCAAAGATGCAAGTTGGTGGACAAACTGAAATTAATCTTAATTATATAAGTATTTATTCCAAATTGAGGTTTGCCTAGACTTGACTCAAGTCTACCTGTGGCAAAGTCAACTGATTACTGTACATGATTTGGAAAGGCACGCATATTTGTGTATAAATATAATATGTTTGAGGCATCTTCTTAAAGCTGGCCAAAGTCAGTAACCAGCCTTGATCAAGGAGGTGCCTTGACCACCATGGAGGTGACCATGAACCCAATGGTCCCTCTAAAAGTTTTCTGTTGGATGGACTACCATCCCAGAATTACTCATTCTGGCCTTAATGGCAGCGTGGCTAGATGGAAGGTATTCCTGCGTATATAACACATAGGCAGAGAACTCTAAGAAAATGAGAAACAAAATTCTATGGCTTAATTTGTCAAAATTATTGGACTGAACTCTGAATGACCATCTATGAGAGACTCACAACAAATCTTGGTATTTGTCCTTGAATGGTCCTACCGAAGACAAAAATTGAACCCCTTACAACACTTGTGGAGAAATCTAAAGATGGCAGTTCACAGATGCAACCTATTTTAGATCTTGGCAAGATCTGCTAAGAAGAATGGGAGAAACTGCCCAAATCCAGGTGTGGAAAGATTGTAAAGAATTATCTGAGAAGACTTGGCAGTCATTGCTGCCAAAGGTGTTTCTTGAGAGTATTGAATAAAGGGTCTGAATACTTTCAATCTGTCAGTTTAAATTCATGGTAATTGAGGAGCAGTTCTGAGGAGAATGGTAGGATTGGTTTGAGTTGATGTGAAGATAAATTAAAAAAACAAAAAAAACTCTTTACAACCATGTTGAGCAGAAAAATGTTGGGTAGTGGTGGTTCAACAGGCTCTGGGTTATTAATCAGAAGGTTAGGAGCTTCAAGCTGTGACACAATCAACCTGCCACTGTTGGGTCCTTGAGCAATACCCTTAACCCTTTCTGATCCAGGTCTGCAGTATCGTGGCTGATCCTTCACTCTGACTGTAGCTTCCTAACAAACTGGCATTTCACTGTGCTGTATGACAAATAAAGGCTTTTTCATCTTCATTTAAAACCATCTCAGAATGCAGGGAACATACCAAACCTTGAGGCGGCCAGCCTAGAACTGCCAAAGACCACATCCTGTTGCTGGTCCACTTCTAGTCCTCCAAACATTTCGTGTTTGATGTAAACATTAAACAGAATAACAGAAAATGGTGACCTGTATCTGGATGAGTTTTCTGAATTGCTCTGTAGCAGCCAACATGGTTGTTTTTTTGTGTAATTGGGTAAATATATAGGTGTACAGACAGGCCAATTCCTGGAAACAGGTGCATCATATCAAGTGAATCAGTGTCCCCTGTGCTATTTGGCTATGATTTACAGATGCTCCCAGGCTTCAAAACACCAATTGTAGAGACCTTATAAGATCCAGTAGACAGCTGAACCACTTAAATGCATTGTAATCTCCTCCTAATCAGCAGGGAATCATTCTAACCCTATCCTAAAGGCTGTTTTGAGATGAAATCAGACTGATAGTTATGTAGAGCTTTTGTAAGATCTTATAAGACACGTTCCCCAGAGCCTCAGTTTTTGTTATGTGTGTTCTTGCTGTTGGGTAGAGAGTTTTCTCAATGCACTCGCCATGAACACTGATGTCATTTCTTAACGACGTATTTGTTACTCCTTAGGCTACTACTGGGACGATGGTTAATATAAGCACTATATGGAGGGCCTTTTTGATAATACCTAATTAACTTGAAGATTCTTAAGGTTGTGAGTCAAGCTGTTATTTTGTCTGTATTAAAAGAGGAAGTGTTTGCATATTATTGCCCCTGAAGGCATGTTTTGCTTTGTTAAGGACTAGATTAATTGCAGATTTGAGATACATATCAGCTTTGTTATGTCTGCAGTGCCATTACATCGTTTTCTCTGCTTATCTTTCTCCCTGTAAATCCATCCATCTATCGTCCAATCGATCGTCCACAAGCATCTACAATCAAATGACTATTTCATTAAAACAGTTCATACAGTCCAACAGATTATAACAGATTAGTCCAAATAAATGCAAACGGATTATCAGAGGACGCTGTGACGTTGCATCCAGTATGAACAGCCTTGTTGTTGTTGATAATGGGGACAATTAAAATAACATTCAGCTAATATAACACAAGGCTGTTTTCTGCTAACTTTTTAGCTTGATAGTGATGGCTATGAATTAGCTAGCTAGCTCCAATATATATGTATGGAGTGTAGTTAGCTTGATTATAGCGTATTATTATTATCATCTTAAAGCTACATGTGCTGTGATGCTAGGGCGAAACCAACTTGTGCCACAGAGGAGGGAGTTTTAATATTTTAATCTCATTTCTTATGACAATCTCACAACTGAGAAATTGATTCAGAACACAAAAAATGAATTACTTATACATATGTTTCAGTTGATTATAGTCATCATGAGGTTGTCCGTGCTAGTTCTGATTATTGGGGCTGTTACGTCCCCCACCCCCCCTATGTCCTTGGGTAAAACTTCACAACTAAGGCCAATTTCTGTTGCTTCTGTACATAAATACGCTGGATGATTTTAAAAATGCTTCTTTAAACCTGAAATTTCAGCCATATAGAGTATAACTCTTTATTTTTTTCTGTTCATGTGTCATTTCAAGCAAACTTATTTCTGCAAATTAAAATAAGGGTTTTCTAATTTGTTTATTGAACAATTCTAGCCATTTATTATTCACATTTAGAACTACACTTTTCAGCTGGAAATATTTTTATTACTTATTTATTTCTTTTTATATTTTTATTTAGGTCTATTATTAAACCTGATTGGTCAGGATGTGAACATTTATCTTTTTTTTTTTATATTAACATGCTAGTTTTATTACATTTTCGTTTTTATAGTAACAGCTTGTCCACAGGGACATGTTTGGCTGCAAAAACATTTTAGCAAGTACAGATCAGTATTGATTGGCAAATATAATTCATATTTCTCATTATTATAAGAAATTATGATTATTATTAAGACATAAGATTTTTCTTTTTAATTTATCAGGCATTCATTTCATTTTACAAGCAAAATTATGGTGTTATCCTTTTAAAAGACTCATCCATGAATAAATATACATAATCCTTACAGATTATTTGTATATTATTTAATCCAGCATTTAATAATATAATAAAAATATTTTTTTTTCTGTAAGGAAATTTATAAGTTTACCGCATCTTAAAATATATGTTTCCATTTGTGTGTGTGAGTCCCTTTGCATTTACAGTTTAAATGATTTAATTAATAATAAACAAGGACCTTTTTTTTAAATAAATGTATAGCTTCATCTGTTTTTTTTTTGTATCAGCTTATCACTGCTTCATACAGACCATCCTTCTGTACACGTGAAGCTTAGCTCAATGATTTATTCACGACCATTCGTCGAATTCTAATTAGCAGGTTCTTGAGCAGTTGGTTGCCTGCTATTCCGTTATGGTGACAGAAGCATTGGATGGTGCGAGAGCACACGCAGCGGCCAAGGAAAACCTTCCGCCATCTTGTAACCAACAGAAGCCTCTGTGTTCAGTACCATGCCTTTAATCTTGAAGGTCTGAGAATTTTCTGTGCAGGATGATCTGTGCAAACGATGCTGAGTTTTTTGCCAAATCAAAATGGATGAATCACACCCGATGCCAACATAAATATTACACCGACACCGACAGGCCATTTAGTGTATTTCTACAGTGGCAATTTTGTTCAGAAAGATGACCAGATTTGAATGGATACAGCCAAGGCTTTTGGATGATTTGAGCTCAGCAGAGGCCTGAATAATTGTGGCACTCAGCGTCGATGAAAAAAGGATCCAAAATCAATAGAGAGAAAAAAACAGAGAGCCACTAATGGTTTCTAGGGCAACCTGCAAATACAGTGTGTGTCTTTGAGTGTGTGTGTGTGTGTGTGTGTGTGTGTGTGTGCACCATATATCTGTATGTGCTGCATCTGTACAAAATAAATCACAAGACACTGTGTTGTTATAGCACATGGATTATCCTTACCAATTCATGATTATTTTCTAGTAATATTTATAATAATAACACAAAGCATTTTATTTCATCTCTATGACAATAATGTACTGTACGCTTTGCTTTTTGTCCATTTATAGTTACGGTAAATGTTCTGCGAGTTCCAAAAAAGTTCCTGTTCTTAGTTACGTTATTTTCCTCATTTCCTAGCAAGTCATACATTTCTGAGAAAATCCTGTCTTGAAGACAGAGGAGATACACAAGAGATAGCTTAATAGAAGGATCTTGTTTATAGGAAAAGAAAGAGTGGGAAAATATTGTTAAGTTAAGATGTGCCAAGCTGATAGACTCTTATGGAAGAAGACTGAGTGGTGTAATTAAAAGTTCAGGGGTGTAAATACTTAGGCAGCCATGTTTTCTTCTTGTTTTCTTATTGTTTCTCACTTAATTTGTATACAACTGTAATTTCACAGTGAGGTTGGAAAACGTTCTTATCCTGATTTCATTTGTTCCATCACAAAATTGTGTAGATTTTTTCTATCTACATATCTATATAGTCGAACCAAGCTGACCGCTCTCTGTTTCCTCGTGCTTCTTGTCTGATTTCAGGTCATCACCACATGGAGGCTTTATCTTATGGCGTCGAAAGTGCCGACTAAGGTTAGTTCCATGTTAGCCAATCGTATTGCTTTGGACAGAGTCTTATTCATTTAGCATGATGATCAAACTGCATTTTAGGTGGAGACCACATTTAATTTCCTGGAAATCCGAGCCATGAACACGCACCCGGAGCTGCAGGTGAGTCAGCCTGTCTTAGCCCTGTGTTTTTCTGCTCAGAATCTTTATAATTACAGTTACTCATATCAGCATTATTTTAACTCCACAAGTGGTATATTAACTGCTGTTCTGACTTTGACTCATGCACATAATCCTGTAAAAAACAAATGCTTATTAAGCACAACTTATATCCCACCCACGCAAAACACACACACACACACATTCTTAAACACATTATAGGCATATACATTCATATTACTGTAACTGTAGTCACACACACACACACACACACACACATCCTTAAACACATTATAGGCATATATATTCATATTACTGTAACTGTAGTCACACACACACACACACACACACACACATCCTTAAACACATTATAGGCATATACATTCATATTACTGTAACTGTAGTCACACACACACACACACACACACACACACACATCCTTAAACACATTATAGGCATATATATTCATATTACTGTAACTGTAGTCACACACACACACACACACACACACATCCTTAAACACATTATAGGCATATATATTCATATTACTGTAACTGTAGTCACACACACACACACACACATCCTTAAACACATTATAGGCATATATATTCATATTACTGTAACTGTAGTCACACACACACACACACACACACATCCTTAAACACATTATAGGCATATATATTCATATTACTGTAACTGTAGTCACACACACACACACACACACACACACATCCTTAAACACATTATAGGCATATATATTCATATTACTGTAACTGTAGTCACACACACACACACACACACACATCCTTAAACACATTATAGGCATATATATTCATATTACTGTAACTGTAGTCACACACACACACACACACACACATTCTTAAACACATTATAGGCATATATATTCATATTACTGTAACTGTATACACACACACACACACACACATTCTTAAACACATTATAGGCATATATATTCATATTACTGTAACTGTAGTCACACACACACACACACACATCCTTAAACACATTATAGGCATATATATTCATATTGCTGAAACTGTACACACACACACATACACACACACTGACTTGTTCAAGTATAAAGTGCTGCTAAAATTTTATTTTGAAAAAGAATGGCCAGACTTAGGTAACCACTCTGAACAAAAAAGATTGAGCACAAAAGCATCTTACAACACACAAAGATTTCAACACAAAGTTTAAAATCTCTATCTAATTTCTAAAGCATTTGGTGTCTTTTCCTCTCTCCTCCTCCACAGGTTGTCATAGAAACCGACAAGTCTACCTATTCCCTCAGGCTGCAGTCACGTGACCATCGTGATCATGTGATCAACCACATCAACTTTGCCTTGTCGCGAATATTCAACAACTCCGTGTTTGCGTGAGTGTATTAAAGAACACGTGCTCTGTGTTTTTTTTTTCATGTGAGAAAACCGGCTTCTTTTTCTCTCCCTCAGTCCTTCACTCTGTCACTCAGACAGTGATTTGTCTGATGGAAGTAGGAAGTACTCTCCCAGTTCAGACACATCAGTGGAGACACAGAGAGCTTGTGGTAGGTGTCAAAAATACAGCAACACACACAGACACACACAGACACACACACACACACGCACACACAGTAATGGAGTCTCTGTCTTTTTCAGGTGGCTTCTCAGAGACGTACGCTGCTCTCTGTGATTACAACGGTATCAGCTGCAAAGAGGAGGTGCAGTGGGTAAGCTGGAAGTGTGTGTGTGTGTGTGTGTGTGTGTGTGTGTGTTTATCTACATTCTCAACAATTTATATTCATATAATGTGTGGAAGGATGTGTGTGTGTGTGTGTGTGTTTATCTGCATTCTCAATATTATGAATTTATGTGCATATAATGTGTGGAAGGACCTGTGTGTGTGTGTGTGTGTGTGTGCAAGGATGTGTGTGTGTACGTATTTATCTACATTCTTATCATTTTGAATTTATATGCAGGTAATGTGTGTAAGGATGTGTGTGTGTGTGTGTGTGTCTACAGTTTCAACATTATGAATTTCTATGCATTTGATGTGTGTAAGGTGTGGACTTTGGTGTGTGTGTGTGTGTTTGTGTGTGTGCTTATCTACATTCTCAACATTATGGATTTATATGCATATAATGTGTGTGTGTGTGTGTCTACAATTTCAACATTAAGAATTTCTATGCATATGATGTGTGTAAGGTATGGAATTAGGTGTGTGTGTGTGTGTGTGTTTTCAGGATGTGGATACCATCTACCATTCCCAAGACAACCGTGAGTTCAATCTACTGGACTTCAGTCACCTGGAGAGTAGGTGTGTGTGTGCGCTTTGTTCCTTCGGGCTTCAGTTCGGTACAAAAGAATAACTCAAGGGCTTTTCAATCCAATCTCCATCCACCAAATATGTACTGTGTGTGTGTGTGTGTGTGTGTGTGTGTGTATGTGTGCTTACTAATGATTAGAACTTCAGGATCTTTCCCTGTAGTGAGGAAAAAAGATATTTATGGAAGTCTTAGAGGAGTTCTTTTTAAATATGTAAATAAATGTTCACATGAAAACGACTTGATGTTGGAGTTAAAGGAAGAAAGTTCTTCAGGGTTCGCACAGCTCGTTCAAAATGCTTGACATTTTTTTCTGCATTCTTGGAATATTGCCATTTTGTGTTAAAAATGCTTAAATTCAAATCAGATTTTTTTCATGCCATGTGCACGATATTTCTCTCTCGTCTGCTGACCTCTTGTAACCTGACGGAAATTTAAACTCAGCTACGTAGCAGCTTATAAACAACCAGCTTGTAAAGGTCATGTTCAGACTGATGCTTGTGTCATTTTTAACTTCACAGAACGTGAAATTTCAGATTCTGTCAGATCGAAACGCAGCAACTCGCTGTCCGCTCTCATGTAGTACATGCCTGATGGTAAAATTTTGCATTTTTAACCAGTTTCGCTATTTTTTTCTTGCTAACCAACTAAACTGACAGTATGTTAATTTTTATGTCATTTCCAAAAATACAAGCAATGATACAAAATAAACACGTTGTTCACTGATTCAATGATGTCCTATGTATTTGTCTTAGTGAGTTAGATACACTATATTGTCAAATGTTTTGGGACACCCCTCCAAATCATTGTTTTCAGGGGTTGGACTTGGCCCCTTAGTTCCAGTGAAAGGAACTCTTAATGCTTCAGCATACCAAGACATTTTGGACAATTTCATGCTCCCAACTTTGTGGGAACAGTTTGAGGATGACCCCTTCCTGTTCCAACATGACTGCACACCAGTGCACAAAGCAAGGTCCATAAAGACATGGATGAGTGAGTTTGGCGTGGAGGAAATTCTCCTGACCTCAACCTGACAGAACACCTTTAGGATGAATTAGAGCAGAGACTGTGGCCAGGCCTTCTCGTCCAACATCAGTGCCTGACCTCACAAATGCGCTTCTTGAGGAATGGTCAAAAATAAACCTTGTGGAAATCCTTCCCAAAAGAGTTGAAGCTGTTGTAGCTAACGGGTGGGCCAACTCCTTATTATATTCATGTGCATCTAAAGGCATATGGCCTAGTTTTGGCCTGGCTCGCAGTCTCCACTCTAATTCATCCCAAAGGTGTTCTATCAGGTTGAGGTCAGGACTCTGTGCAGGTCAGTCAAGTTCCTCCACACCAAACTCGTTCATCTATGTCTTCATGGACCTTGCTTTGTGCACTGGTGTGCAGTCAGGTCCCCAAAAAGAGCAATGTCTGACCAATTAAATTCTTTAAAATGTCTTGGTATTCTGAAACATTAAGAACTAAGGGGCCAAGCCCAACCCATGAAAAACAACACCTGAATTCAATGATTTGGAGGTGTGTCCCAAAACTTTTGGCAATATAGAGTATGTGCTGAGCAGGAAAAAAATGGCTGATTTTAGGATTAAAGTTTTTCAGGCACAGCGGCTTCATTTTCCGACTTACTCTATATTTATACACTATATGGCCAAAAGTGTGTTTCCGTCAGACCACCACACCCACGTCTCATTTTCAAACAATAAAACACACAATTAAAGCAATTCATGTAGAGTTTTCCCTTAAAGAATCAAGCCTGTTCTAGAATATCACAATCCCTACAAAATCTAGTATGGAAAGCCATCCCAGAAGAATGGAGTCAGAATGAGATCAAGCACATACGGATATGATGGTCAGGGGTGCGCGTACTTTTGGTGGTATAGTGTTGCGGTTATTTGGCTGAATGTTTATCAGGATGACATAAGCGATGTCTGGGAAATGTCAGTGTAATCCTGGAAACTGATGTTTATCAGAATTGGCTTTTCTCTCAGATATAACAGGAGGTACTTTACATGCCTCTTCTAAAGACCTTGAAAATCAAATTCTGGAGCTTGGGAAAAGTCCTGGATTTGGAAGAAGTGATGTCTGTATCATGTAGAATGCTGTTTCTAATAACGTTATTGGAATGAAATGAAATACAAATCCAGCTACTTTACTACAAAGCTGCAAAATCTGAGAGGTTGAATCAGACAAAGACGACAAATGTATAAAGCAAAAAAAGGAAAAAATTTATTTTAAAAAATAATAAAGAAATAAAATGTAAAGACAATAATGTAAATAATGTAATATTATATATATATATACACAGATGTTGTTTTGCCCCATTTATACCAACTGCTCCTGAATACAACTGTGTGTGTGTGTGTGTGTGCATGGTGTGTTTCTCTTGCAGAGATCTTGCAGTAATTGTTGCATCTATGGCCTACAATACATGGTTCACCAAACTCTACTGCAAAGACATGCGCATCGTAACTATCCTGTCTTCTTGCTCGATATTTACCCAGCATGCACTTAGTCAATCAGTCAGTTAAGCACAGCTCAGACTGTCTAATATGCTTCACAGAAATGTCTTAGATCATCGTATACAGATTACTTACAGATTACTAAAACACACACACACATAGCTGCTTATACTGCATAGTACACTTGAGCTATATATATATATATATATATATATATATATATATTTTTACTATAAAACTATAACTATATAACTAGTATCACTGACATAATATAATTTATTTCCTTCATATTGATATAGGTTATTTAATTTTTTAATGATTGGAATGGATTTATTTTATTCATTTTAAAAACATTTTTATTTTAACTACAATTATATTATATTTATTTATAATTGTCTTTTTTTCAACCAAACAAAAAGTTGCTGTTTTACTCATTTTGTGATTATTATTTTATCTTAAGTTAATATTTCAGAAATATTTATTTTTAGATTTTTTTTAATCTATTTTCCCCTATTTTCTGCTTCTTTTTGCTTCATATGTTTTTTTGTTTTTTTCTTTGTAAAGCACTTTGGGCTGCATTTTAATATATAAAAAATACAATATATAAGTAAATAGTCATTATTGTTATGATTATCATTATTATTATTATTATTATTATTATTATTATTATTATTGATGAAGAAAAATAAGACACTGCAGTGGAACTGTACACCTAATTGTGGCTCTTTTTCCTAGGGGTCAGAGGTCACAGAGCAGGTCTTACACACGCTCAGTAAGTCCTCCAGTCTGGAAGAGCTGACACTGGAGAACGTTGGACTCAAATCGTTAGTCTGATTCTCTCTTATTAAGTGGTTTGTGCTATGATCCAGGAAGGATTGTGATATATATATATAAATATCACAGTTGAAGACTTGAAAGTGAAAGAGTGTGTTTTTATTTGTTTGTGTTTATTGTAGTGACTTTCCTCAGAAGATGTCTGTCGCGCTGTCAGAGAATCCAGCATCGGTGATTCACTCTCTCAATTTGGCTCATAACACCTTGGATAACCAAGGTATCATTTACACACACACACACACACACACACACACACACACACGTGTCATAAGAGTTTACTCAACTTAATGCTGGTGATGACAGTGACAGAATCACAATTGCACTTAGCAACAAGCGTAGTGAAGCTTTTTATCAAAACATAGTAAAAAAAAAAATACTTTTTTTTTGCTTTTGGCATTACTGTAGCTATAATCTTCCCCTAGTATAAATATTTGACCAGTTTTCTCTGCAGGCTACAATCTGAGCTCTAAAGAGATGCTGCATTTGATTGACATATGACAGAAATTCATCACAATGCTTAAATTTCTTAATAAATAAATCTTTTTATCTGTCTATCTGTCTTTCCTTTTCTCTTTCTCTTAAAAGCATCACTCACACTGACTCTAATCCTCCTCTTATATCTTTACAGGCGTGTGCAATTTGATCCAGCAAGTGTGTCGTCTTAGCAAAGGACTCCGTCTCCTTAACCTGTCCAAAACGTCGCTCTCGTCCAAAGGTTGGCAAAATAGAAGTCATATTTTGAAAATAAAATCAAATACAACAATACTGTATGTGTTTATACTTGTATTTATATATGTCTAGAGCTCCAAATCAGGACATGGGAATGATCTAAACCTACAATATGAACCCTGTGCGTGTCAAAAATTGTGTACTGCTCAGTATATGCGTGTAGTGCAAATTCAATCGGCCACAGTACATCAGCAATGTCACGTGACCTACGACATCAGAAACCGCAGCTGTTTTTCTCTCGTTGAAACCTTCAGCAAGTTTACTCAGGTGTTCTTAAACAAGTGTGCTTTAACCACAAGGAACATTGTTAAATACACTATATTGCCAAAAATTTTGGGACACCCCTCAAAATCATTGAATACAGCATACCAAAAATTTTTGGACAATTTCATGCTCCCAATTTTGTGGGAATACTTTGGGGATGACCCCTTCCTGTTCCAACATGACTGCACACTAGTGCACAAAGCAAGGTCCATAAAGACATGGATGAGTGAATTTGGTGTGGAGGAACTTCACAGAGTCCTGACCTCAACCTGATAGAACACCTTTGGGATGAATTAGAGCGGAGACTGCGAGCCAGGCCAAAACCGAGACGTCTGTCTTTACATGCACATGAATGTAATATGGAGTTGTCCTGCCCTTTGCAGCTATAACAGCTTCAACTCTTCTGGGAAGGATTTCCACAAGGTTTAGGAGTGTGTTTATGGGAATTTTTGATCGTTTCTTTAAAAGCACATTTGTGAGGTCAGGCACTGATCTTGGACGAGAAGGCCTGGCTCACAGTCTCTGCTTCAATTCATCCCAAAGGTGTACTATAGGGTTGGTGTCCCAAAACTTTTGCCAATATGGTGTATCTATAGCAGTCCCGTTGCATTATGGGATTATGCACTGTAGAATCTCAGAGGATGCATTAGATCATCCTGGTGTCTTATGAACGCTGCTAATCTGGACATATGCTGCTTTTCATCCCTGGAAAACAAAAACCAAGCCTGAGGAAAAAAATCACTCAGAAATGACAAGAAACAGCTACAGTTGCTGAAGCTGAGCTACATCACTCGAATACAGAATCCGTTTCAACCAGACACACTGTGGAACTGTCACATGACTGAGTGAGCAGAAAAATGGGGGAAAAATATTTACAGTTTATTTACAGTACAACATCCATCTAATTAGATTTTATCTGAATTTTTTTCGATTATTTACATTCCAGATCAGAAGGTCATTGAACATGGCAGCAATTATAACAACTGTAGTTTTTTGAAAAAATGCTGATTGGCTGATTGGATAATCACAATGAATTTACATGTGTTCCTAATAAAGTGGCCAGCAAGAGTTTGTTGTGCACTGAGCTGACTTGAATTTTCACTTCAATGCAGGTACATTTTCGACTCTAACGCCACAGTGTTTAGCTTTTAACGTTCAATCTTCAGAAACCTTTATGAATTTTTTAGATGTTTAAAATCGATTGTTTAGACATTTTAGAATGCGTTCTGGCCGGGCCTCTTGCTTTCTGTTTGTTTTAGCATGACGTAACCTTTCGTGCTTGAAGGGATAAAGGATTTTGATAATGCTTGCTTTGATGCTGGCTAAACCCCACCACACACACACACACACACATACACACACACACTAGACTTACACACTCATAATGCAGCATGCATTTATTATTTATTTGAGATTCATGTCAGTCGTCCTTGCAGTTACACTCTGAAAATTCTGAACAAATAATATCACAGTACGTCTATTTATTTATTTATTTATTTATTTATTTATTTATTTATTTATTTATTTATTTATTTATTTATTTTCATGTCCGCTTGATGGAATATACTGTTATATCTCATTAAAATTTCACATGGTAAAAATTTACTTTTTGGTAAGAATGGTATTATATATGTCCTGAGTAACAGTTTGAACTTCATGTATTGCAAAAATAATAATAATATTAATATTAATAATATTATTAATAATAATAATAATAATAATAATAATAATAATAATAATAATAATAATAATAAAATTTAAAGATATTTGGGGGCCAAGCACCCAGACCTCGGGGTTGACAGTTCACAGATGCACTATAAATGCTGTCTAAGCAATCACAGGTAAGCAGAGCCATAACTTTAGCTAAATGGATTAAGAGTGATTTGTAGTTTCACTCATGATGGTGTGATTTAAGCAGGGACATTCTCTGGAATTCTCCGAGAGTAGGTGGAAATTTCTGGAGAAACAAATGGGCAGCAGGGTGACATTGATGCTGCAGCTGCTGTTATTGCTGTGACCTGTGGTGTTCTGTTCCTACTTTATTAGAATATTAGTGTTGGAGGAGGATTAGCAATTGGATGTAAGCATTTTTAGCATGTTTATTGTCGTTTTTAAACAGTGGTGAATAGCCTCGGTGCATGATTCTGAAGATACACTATATTGGCAAAAGTTTTGGGACACCCCTCTAAATCATTAAATTCAGGTGTTGTTTTTCAGGGGTTGAGCTTGGCCCCTTAGTTCCAGTGAAAGGAACTCTTAAAGCTTCAGCATACCAAGACATTGTGGACAATTTCATGCTCCCAACTTTGTGGGAACAGTTTGGGGATGACCCCTTCCTGTTCCAACATGACTGTGCACCGGTGCACAAAGCAAGGTCCATAAAGCCATGGATGAGTGAGTTTGGTGTGGAGGAACTTCACTGGCCTGAACAGAGTCCTGACCTCAACCTGATAGAACACCTTTGGGATGAAATGAGTCTGCGAGCCAGACCTTCTCGTCCAACATCAGTGCCTGACCTCACAAATGCGCTTCTCGTGGAATGGTCAAAAATTCCCATAAACACACTCGTAAACCTTGTGGAAAGCCTTCCCAGAAGAGTTGAAGCTGTTATAGCTGCTGCAAAGGGTAGGCCAACTCCATATTAATTTGCAGGTACTGAGGCTGCAGAGATACAGGAGGAGGAGGAGTTTGGAGGTTTCGTTGTCAGATTTGGTAACAATAAGGACTAACGTTTTGAAATATTCCAAATTCTTTTGATAAATTTTGTCCAGATTGGCCTGTAGATAATGTTTGCTAAATTTCGTGTTGATTGGACATAATTTGGAAGTGTAGCCAGAAAGAATCCTAGATGGCGGAAAATCTAATTTGGTAGAAATTGATGTCATAGGGTGTGGTGACCTGGTTTCACCCCAGGAAATCCAGCTAAATCCAATTAAATTCAATTTTGGACACGATTCAAAAGTTATGACCTTAAAGGCTAAATTTTACTTGTTAGTGAGGCTAGAGTACTAGCATCATTTGACCAAATGTTCTGAATGTTTCTTAGACTATCCGCAACTGGTGTGGCAAATTTCACAACTTTTTCCAGATGTTTCTATCGGCTGCCAGTAAAACCCTAGCAAGAAGAAAAAGAAGAAAAGGTAGAATAACAATAGGGTGACTATACAGCTTTGGTGCTTGGCCCCCTAAAAATGGAGTTGTGGAATAGTAAAGGATGTAAGGTGTGTGTATGTGTATGTGTTTTTTAAAAAAATATAATACAAAAATCTGATATTATGTATTGTGTGTATATGGAAGTGCATTAGAAAGTTGTGTTCACCCACATTGTTTAATTTGGCCGCGAGAACTGTGCTGGATGTGTTTGTGAGTGTGTGTGTGTGTGTGTGGGTTGCAGGGTCGTGACAGGCAGTGTAAACATGTCAGGCCATCAGCTGTACCTGGAGAGCCGGCTTTGTCCACCAACAGAGCAGAGAAAGAGAATTAGAGCAGGGTTTGATTGACAAAGCGAACCTCGATTTTCTTCGCACGCTGCTCTTTTGTGCTCTGTCCCATATGAGCTGCCAACCGAGGCAGCTTGGTGTAATTACTAGCTTCCTGCAGTGCACATTCAGTCCCAGCGTTGTGCCGGAACCTTCCTGCTATTGGGAATGATTTCCTGTTTCTGAGCAACGTTTATGTTGAAGGAATGTTTTGAATAAAAGATTATATGCAATGTGATTTTACACACTAATATATGACATGATCTCCATGATGACTGATGTAATAATACAAAATAACAAGAAGTTGCTTTGCAGGATGCTTTGGTTTAATTAAAGAAAGATGATGTAGTTAGGGGGCCAAGCACCAGAAGGTGTGTAAACATCCTATAGTTATTCTACCTTTTCTTCATGTTCTTCTTCTTCTTGCTTGGGTCTCGTTGGTTCTCCTTGCTTGGGGGGGACTAAGGAATATTTTGACCAAATTTGAGCCAAGTGCTTCCACCGGTGTAGCACCACCATTGGGTCAAATTTGGGCCTAATTTGGAACTATGCTTTGAACCGTGTGTCCAAAATAAAATTTAACTGGATTCCTTTGGCTGAGACAAGTTCAACACAACATAAGGCATCGAATTCCACCTAATTTGATTTTCCACCATCTTCAGAAAGTCAATTTTTTCCTATTACTCCTCCTACATATGATGTTCAATCAACAACAAAATTTGGCAAACATCATTTTCAGAACAACGTGGACAAAATTTTGGTTTGCCTGTAATGGTCAATGAATCTGACTGCCAATACGCCAAACAGGAAGTTAAGTCGTATCTCATCACCGACTTTGTGAATTGAAGCAAAGCTTGGTAAGCATCTTCAGCACCAGGTCCTGAGGCTAGGAAGCAGATTTCCTTGCCAGTGCCACCTATTGGTCATAAATTACAATAACATGCTTAAAATGCTTAGACGTAACTGTCATTATTGCTAATCTATCCATCCACTGTCTATACCCACTGTTTTCCTAATTAGGGTCACGGGTATCTGCTGGAGCCTATTTATTGCTAATATTCATTTGACTCACATTTGACATTTCACGTCGTCGTGACAACTGGTTAAATGTCAAAGTAGGAGAAGAACACCACAGGTCACAGCAGTAGCAGCAGCAGAAACATCAGTGTGACCCTGCTGCCCATTTGTTCATCTAGAAATTTCCTCCGACACTCATTTACCTAAACTTATGGCTTTGCTTTCCACTGATTGCTTAGACAACAATTATAGCATATCTGTGATTGTGCAGCTCACCAAGTCTGGGTACTTGGCCCCAAAATTCCTGCTTGCAGCTTTAATGTTATCCTTAATTCTGAATTAATTCTAGAATTCCAGAAAGTTATTTTTATGGTACGTGACGAGCCGTCTGCCTTTCTGTCTCTCTTTCTCTCTCAGGTGTGGTGTCTCTCTCTCAGGCTCTATGCTCTAATGATGATTATTCAAACTCACTCCTGCATCTGGACCTGAGCAAGAACCCTGGCATACTGTCCGGAGAGGACGCAACGGTACACACGCAAACACATATAACAACTCAGTCGAATGTGTGATGAACACACAATCTGCCCTTGTCACGTGATGTTCATCGAGCATCCAATACATAATGCGTATACATTTGCATATTATATATAACACACACAAAACTGCATGATGTGCCAGAGCTCCTCATGTCATAGCGTTTACTTCACTCTGTTTATCATCAGACATTCACACATTTAACACAGTGGATGAACTGACGCTGGTTATTTATGTTTGTGTAGCATCTGCATATGTTCCTGTCACAGCCCAACTGTTTAGTCCACTTGGACTTATCAGGCACAGACTGCTGCTTGGACTTGGTAAGTACTTCCTGTCTTTTTTTCCCTAATTGTTTTCTCTGAAGCCACAATTAAAAGAGAAGTAAAAATAAACGTGTCAGCAAAAATATACTTTGAATTTACTGCAGCCTGAATGGTACGTATGCTGTGAGATGGGTTGCCATCATTTACAAAAAAATGATCTGGATAAGTCATTAGCTATTGCGTAGCTATTTTTCAACAAATTCTAATAAATTTATGGGTATTATAAATTTATAAAAAGATAGCATGTGTCCTTATTCTTCTAGACCAGGGGTCCCCAACCACCGGGCAGCGGACCAGTACTGGGCAGCGGACCAGTACATTTGGTACCAGGCCGCAAATAAACAATAAACTTATAATTTTATATATAATTAAAATATAATATTATATATATAATATAATATTATATTATATATATTTTATTTACAAAAAAAAGTTCAGTAAATTGAACTTCATATGTAATCAACTACACTTTAGACTCCTTCACTAAATTTCACCAACTGACCCCATTTTCTCCACGCCATTTGTCTCTTCCAAATCATCCCCCCAAAAAAAACCTAAGCACCAGTTTCCTCCTAGACACATGAAGCCGCTGTATAAATTCTTAAAGATGATGAAAGCACTATCTACTCTTTTTTGCACATATAAGCCCAGAGACTAAATATAATTGATTTCTGTCTCTCTGATTGACAGGGGAGGAAGTTCTAGAGAGCAAATTTATCTCACATTTGAACTTTTGGTCCAATTCTTCCTAAACTTCAACTACAATGCACCATTTTCATGCAGAATGCAGCCGAATTTCTACTGACCACTCCTCTAGAGGAAAACCGTTCCACTTTGCCATGTTATCCATGTTCAAAATTTTACAATAGAAAAATCCATCTCAGAAATGGAGAAGTCGTTTTTATTACCTATCTGAAGGAGGCTTGGATGCTAATAGTTTGGTAGACGAGGTTGAATTTGTCGCCTCCCTTCTTCTTGTCTTATTTTGCAGCAAGTTTCACTAGTTATCTTTTCTTTCTCTACCCCTTTCTTTCTTTTTTCTTTGAATGAATCCTGCAGCTGTTTGGGGCTCTGCTCCGGGGCTGCTGTGCTGACCTTTCTTACCTCAACCTCGCCAAAAACTCCTTTGCTCACAGGTCAGATTCATTCTAGTCTCTCTTTTCCTTTTCATCCTGAGAGTTGACTCATCCTTTTTGCAGGAGAGTACAACTGTATCACAAGAATTTCGTTGTATATATATTTATGCTTAAAGATGTTTAAATGCAGATAAAAGAACTGCTCAACTAAATTAGCAATATGATGTTGTTAGACAAGCAATGGATGCTTAATTCTGTTTATCTGATTTACTCTTTTTTTTTATTGATAAAGATAAGCCCCTGAATCGAATTCATTAAGCGAAACTAGAAGAGCTGAAAGAGACAAAGTAAAGTGTGTATTTGTTAACTGGGTGTAATGCTATTATACTGTAATTCCGCCACTCAAACAGGAAGGTGAAGGAGACCCTACCGTTGTTCCGTCAGTTCTTCAGCTCTGCATTCAGTCTCACGCATGTCAGTTTGGCCTCCATGAAGCTGCCCCCGGAAGCCCTCAGGTAAGAGGCCCGAGCTCATATGTAAAAAAATCCGGTCCGATCCGATCCACAGTGAGTTCAACGAGATCTTTTTTTTCTGTGACGTAAAAGAAGTCTCTTTAGTGCCACTCCATCAAGCATACTTCCCGTTTCAACAGTTAACTCAGCTTGACTTACTTCACTTACTCACACCGATTTGCTTTATTTCCATGGTAACATAAGGATGGATTTAGATCTATCATTATGTTCAAGATTACAATCTGTCTTTTTCTCTCTCTCTTTCTCTCTGGAAGAAATTTGTTCTTAGGTCTGACCAACAACCCCCATATCAATGACATGCATCTTGACATCAGCAGCTGTGAGGTATCTCCTAATCTGTGTATTCTTGTGGCAAAAGAAACACGCTATATATTATAGCATGCTGTATAGCCTAAAGAGGGCAACACTAAATAGCTGAGAAAATGGTGACACATTGGAAACAAAGCCTTTTTTCAGGATTTGTTCAGTTAATCAAAACGACGCTCATTGCCACCTTTGGCATGTCACTTCTGTAAGAGTTGTAGCATGTTTGTAGGCTGTCAGCTGGGAAAATCTGGCAGTTGTTCAATTCTGTGGCTAAATCAGAAACTGAAAATGAGATAAAAATGTAGTTTTTTTTGTGAAAGATATGTTGATAGAATCAATATAATTTATCTAATTATTTATATAGGCATGGCTGCACTGAAAAAAGGTCAATTGTAGACCTGAACCTTTAAAAACATGTCAGATTTCAGGATTTATTAAAGAAATTATTTAGAAACAAATGTCAGTGCGTTTCCATTCTAAAAAGTAAATGTTAAATAATGCTAAATGTAAATTTTAAATATAAGTATTCGATGTCCTCATGTAGTTACGGTCGGCTGGAGCGGCTGTTATACAGGACCTATTTCCACGAGTCACCTCCATAGCTACGCTGGACATCTCAGACAATGGTGAGCTCATGAGACTCCACTAATACTAAATACTACAGTATTAGTAGTAAAAAGAAATCTAACTATGGATTTCACACCAGGGTTTGATGCGGACCTGCTGACTGTGTTTACCGGTCTGTCCAGACATCCTTCACTCAGACACCTCCACTTGGGCAAAAATTTTAACATCAAGAGCAGGTATGCCATTTTACCCTCCTTTGTTGGTTTAACAATATGAGGTACACAAAAAAGAACAGGCTTTGACATCAGACATTCAAAAAGAACCACAGAATTAAAACCTAGAGCTAAGCATTATTTAAGGCAAAAGGTATTTTAAAGCTGCTGTAAGCAATTTTAGCAATTAATCATTTTTCTGTGGAAAGCCGTGTTGGTTTTAGAGTTTCTAATTCTGTAACAAAGTCAGAGGTAACAAGCAGGCCCAATGGCTAACTTGAGCTAAATACACTTTTCTATTTTTTTTTTTTAGCTAAAAGTCAGACCAAATGTTGAAAAAGAGGCACACAAACTTTAGATTTAGCCATCTGTAGCATTTTATGCAAAGATATTTAAACACTTCTATCAAAATTTCATAGCCAACTCTTTTATGCGCTTTCCATGCTAGTTTTTACTGCAGTGTAAATACGACAATTGGCAAAAATTTACCTAAATATAGCAAGCTAAGCAGTTAGATTAGGTTTTGTAAGATATATAAACAATTCTGTCAGCATATAACAGCCAACCCTTCTGGCAAAATTAGCAAAACTGCCTTATATATATATATATATATATATATATATATATATATATATATATATATATATATATATATATATATATATATATGCCTAATATGCTAACTACCTAAACACATCCAGCTAAGTAGTTAATATTATAGCTAATATTACCTCACCTGCAGCAATTATTTAAGAAGCTACCTAAGTTTGCTCATAAATTAGGCTAACTATACAGTATATACATGCATTTAACTAGCTTAGAAGCTTAAAACCATCCCAGTTAGCTAACATCAGACTAGCCTTAAAATGCTTAGAATTCTAGGCCTCTTCATCTCCATATTAGCAGCTATTATGTTATAGAAAAGTTTTAACTTGCGAATGGAAATTACAGACTATATAATTTAGGAGCAAATAAGCATAACTGACAGACAAGGAGGAGGTTTCGTAATCGTAATGTAGCGCAGCCAGACTGACTGCTAACAGCAGCTTTATCTGAGATACGAAGCATCTTTGAAATCGATTTGTGAGAGTACACTGGCTAATGAAGCCCACAGAGAACATCTCTCCATCTCTCCATCTCTTACTCATCCCTCATCAATCTCATCAGTGTTTCTCTGTCCGCAGGGTGTTGGACGAAATTCTGCACAAACTTGTTCAACTAATACAGGAGGAAGAGTGTGTGAGTATTCATCACTGAAATTCTTTTACACACACTGAAGGATTTAGAAACAGGCCGGTTGCAAATCACGTCTTATTTGATATAGTGGCCTTTAGAAAAACCTAGTTCTGTTTTGATTGCTGAGTGAGTTTTAGACAATAATGCTATGTTTGTGAATAGATGCTAATCCAACAGTTTTGGATTTTATACAATAGTCCTGTTTGAATTCTCAATTCCGATTGAAAGGTGTTGAGTTCATTTGATTCAGTTTTGATTACCTAATTTCTGTAACAGCTTCCGCAGGGACTTGTATATTAGATGCAGCACATAAACACATATTTTAAAAATGTCTAATTGTTGATATGGTTTGCTGTAAGGAGAAGTTGAACATTTTTCCATCTCCATTGTCAGGTTTTATGTCTGACCCAGGATAATAAGGAGAACTTGAATAGAGAACACTGTGAACACTCCAAAACATTAAACGTATTTAGAATGAGAGAACGTATGCTATGTTGCTTCTATAAAATAAGAAAACATCTGGTCTCATTTATCAAGCTGGATGCTAAAAGCTTTAGGTATAAATTGTACAGAAGAAAATTTCGGCATTTATGTAAATCGTAGCCTACTCATGATCGTGAGTGTGTGTAGCTCTACACCTAAGCAGAAACAATGTAAGCTTGGCTTAATCGACTTCAAAGCATATCATTCGCATGGATTGCTGCACATTTATCTGGAATATACCATCAAATTTAAATTTTAATATTATATAATATTATAATATTAATATTATAATATTTTTTATTACATTTACAGCATTTCAAATCAAATATCTTTGTCACATCATCAACACAAGTGTAGAAGTTAGGAAGTTAGTGAAATTCTTTAGCGCAGCTTCAGAGATGTAAATGTATAAAATATATAAATATATATATGTTGCATTATTGTGCAGTATGTACAGTAACAGAATAATAGTGACAGTCATAATGGCATGCTAGGTAGATATTGCACAGTGTGTCACAGTGTAATGTGTGTAGCAGCATGAATATCATGTACATAGGCAGTGTGCAGTGTACAGAGTTATAAAGTGTGGTGCTTTTGGTGTTAAACGGTGAGTGATGTGTGGTAGTCAGACAGCCTGGGGAAAGAAGTGGACTGGGAACTTCAGTCGGCTTGTTTTGGACTTCATACTGCGGTATCGCCTTCCTGAGGGCAGCAGAGACAGTAGAAGTACAGTAGTAGTAGTACAGTAAAGACAGTAGTAGCGTTTAGCAGATGCCCTAATCCAGAGAGACGTAGATACTGGCATGAATACCAGTTGTTTTATGTTTTGGTATTTATTAAAGAATATAAATGGTAAAGAAAGCATGGCGTAAAGTAAGACAAATAAAACGAATCATTCCGTTGATGAAAGAAATGCTGCCGTGTAAATGGAGGACTTGTTTTCACAAAGACATAATCCATAAACAAATTCCTCAGCTAACGGATGATTTAGCGCTTATTTATCATTATTAATATGATATGAAATATTTTATTTATATATATATATATATATATATATATATATATATATATATATATATATATATATATATATATATATATATATATTTAATTTTTAAAAGGGAGTCAAAACAATTTCCAGTCCAGATTTTCAGCCTTTACCCTGAGCTTTCATTTCATGCTCCCAGCTGCACGTGTGCTTGCCTTTTTATGGAGTTTTGTGGGCGTCGCTACATGTAAATGAGTTACATGTGATTAACAAAACACATGCAAATTTAAAGAAAAATTTCTTCAACATATACACAACTTTACTTAAAGACTGATGAATGAGATTACTTCAAAGATTGATTAATAAAATAGCTAAATTGATAAATTAAGCCCAAACTGGGTTTTTTTCACTAAAATAAACACTAAAAGACAAAAATATTCACCACATGAATAATATAAACGTTAAAGCTTTTGCTTTGTAGATTTTATTTGACTTCATTGTGTGTGAGTGTGTGTGTGTGTGTTATGTCTTACTCTCTGTAATATAGTGCGTTAAAAATGACATGGGAAAGAACAGAGCTCTTCAAGTTGATAAAACCATATTGACATAATCTGAGAAACCTATGAGGACAAAGAGAACACTATTGATTTGTCGAGAGAAATAGAAGGCAAAGCTGTTTTTTTTTTCCCCCAGACCCAGAAGTTCTATAAGTAGGGTGTGGCACTGCAGCTTTCTTGAAGCTAAGCCTCTTAAATCATATAAAGCAGACAGCGTAATCAATAATTGAGCTATTGTTGTAAGAAGATTGTGTTCTTATTTTAATAGTGTGTATAGGACTAGAGCGGAGAGTGATAGAAATACATTATTAGGTTCTTATTAGATTGTTGTGTGAAGCCATTCTACTTTAGTCTGCAGTCAGAAAGTGTGTATGCATGCACATTTCCATGAGGCATGAAAAAAATGTCTCATGTTCTTGAGTGTGTGTAATTGTATATCTTAAAAACACTAACTAACCTAAACCTTGACTTGATCGACTTTTATATCTGGAATATAGTATTTAAATTGCTTATTTTTCTTACATTTATAGCGTTTAGCTAATGACTTTATCCAGCATGATTTATAAAAGAACTTGGAGTCTTGATCAAAAACACATCCTCATGCTAGTTCATTAGGTCAGGGACTAAAGATATGCTAGAATATTTTTATATATGAAAACACAAGGGGTCTCACACTTCATGTCAGGGTAATTGGACAAGAAATTACCAAGATGCAGATGGCTGACAGGAGATAGTATAATTAGATGATTATTCTGACTCCTTTCTATCAGAACCAGCATTAACTTCTGTTGCAATTTGAGCAACAGTAGCTCGTTTGTTGGATCGGACCACACGGGCCAGCCTTCTCTCCCCACGTGCATTAATGAGTCTTGGCCGTCCATGACCCTGTCACCGGTTCACCACTGTTCCTTCCTTGGACCACTTTTGATAGATACTGACCACTGCAGACCCGGAACACCCCAAAAGAGCTGCAGTTTTGGAGATGCTCTGATCCAGTCGTCTAGCCATCGCAATTTGTCCCTTCATCAAACTCGCTCAAATCCTTACACTTGTCCATTTTTCCTGCTTCTAACACATCAACTTTGAGGACAAAATGTTCACTTGCTGTCTAATATATCCCACCCACTAACAGGTGCCATGATGAGGAGATAATCGGTCTTATTCACGTCACCTGTCACTCATAATGTTATGGCTGATCAGTGTGTTTCACAACCAAAAATGAACCAAAAAACTGCCCAAAATGCAATTTTTTAAAATCTAAAATGTTCCTTTATTAAATTGCCAAACAAAGCATTTTTGGTGCAACAATATTAAATTTCATATTCATAAATTTTTAACATGCTCCATGTTATTTTTAATCAGTAATGCAGGCTGTTAGGGGTTTCTTAAAGGAAGTTGTTTACTATATTTGGTAATTCAGGGCGTTTCTGGATATATGTAGTATAGAGTGTCATTGCTGTGATAAACGTCAGTTTTCTTATGAATACCGGAGAATTAGAACTTCTTCACATGTTTTGATAAATAGGACCCAGTGTAATGATGAACAGCTGCACAGGACATCTGGAGGACTAGAAATCTTTCTGGTTAGTATTTAATGAGGATTTACTGGAATTCCCGAATGGTAAACGATCTATGACCATACATCATGTATACAATAAACGAGATTTGATGTTAAAGGGCAAAGGAACTAATCAAGGGATGGACTCAGAACAGGTGCAGACAAAACAGAAATGTAAATAAGCCCATAGAGTGAAACTGACGCACCAATGCACCATGCATGACTGACGTAGGCTTATGAAACAGATAGCTACCTTTGGCTTTAGCATATGAAGAATCTTAAAGCTCTCATTTCCACATATTCCATTTCTAATCCCACCTCTGTCTCTGTCTTGGGTCTTCTCCATAGGTTCTGCAGTCTCTGTCCCTGGTGGACTCTCGTTTGCGTTCACGTGGAACAGTGCTGGTGAACGCTCTGGGCAGCAACACCTGCCTCAGAAAAGTGGACCTTAGTGGGAACGGGCTGGAGGACATCGGTGCCAAAATGCTCAGCAAAGCTCTGCAGATTAACACCACGCTAAGGTGAGAGAGAGAACTGGAGAGGCTAGGCAAAGAGTGGGCTTGGGCCAGGATGATAGGAAGAGAAAGGATGACAGAGAGATAGCTATGGAAAAGGGATAAGGGCAAGTGGTGAAGGGAAGAAAGGGGAGAAAGATGGAGAGAAAAGGAGGAAGAAAGTATGGAAATGTGACCTTAAATGCTTTTCTCTCTTTTTTAAAGGAGTGTGACTTGGGACAGGAACAACACCACTGCTGCAGGATTCATGGATGTAGCACGAGCTCTAGAACAGTATGACACACACACACACACACACACTTGATGGCTTGTCAGAGCAAATAAATCTTGCTTTTTATGATTTTTGAATAATGCATTTTACTGATTTTCTATTCCCTTTCTTTATCTCTTTCTTTTTCTCACTTCTCTTCTCTTCTCTTCTCTTCTCTTCTCTTCTCTTCTCTTCTCTTCTCTTCTCTTCTCTTCTTATTGCTTCTCTTCTCTTCTCTTCTGCACTCTTCTCATTCTACATTCTATTAATTTCGCTTCTCTTCTTTTCTCTTTTCTCTTCTCCTCTTCTCTTCTCTCAGTAATTTCACTTTGCAGTACATGCCTATCCCCCTGAGTGATGTCACTCAAGCATATCGAAGTGCCCCAGAAAAGACAGAACAGGCGCTTACCAAGGTATGACTCCTAAATCCTACCTGTTCCTGAGCTGCAGTAAACGTCTGCTTTGGCATGTGTTGAGAGCAAAGCATTCGGTCTGAACCAGTTTTCTCCTGCTGTTCAGATTCAGAGAGCTTTACTGAGGAATAATCAAACACAACGCTTCTCCCAGAGACAAGCTCTACGCTTACATCAAGGCTTAGTGACCAGCACTGCTGAGCAGGTGTGTGTGTGTGTGTTTCTGAATGTGTGTTTTGTTTCCAATAGAGTAACTGTCACTTATGTACTTCACAGGGTGTATTTGCCAGTGCATTAAAAAGTAAGTGTGTGTGTGTTACCTGCTGTTGTAATTCACACAGGTGATGGAGCGGTTGTGTGTACGGGTGCAGCAGCAGGTGTGTGTTCTCAGAGGTGCAGTAGATGCCGAGGAACTTCAAGCAGCTAAACAGGTCCTGAAGGAAGCTCGCAACTCTCGTGCGGTGAGTGTGTGTGTGTGTGTGTGTGTGTGTTAGCCAAAACTGAACATGAAGTGTTAACTGACCACAGTGTAGCAATTGAATGTAGATGATGATTTCTGGTCTCCCGTCTCATTCTTTCAGCTCTATCCATCTCTGTGTGAGTTGGCTCATGTTCTCTCGGTTGATGGACCAGTCAGACAGAGACTGGACTCACTGGCTGGGGAACTGGCCAAGGCTGCAGATAAAGAGCTGCAGGTATTCACACACACACACACACACGCACACACACGCACACACGCACACACACACGCACGCACACAAACACTTAGTCACTCTTTATCACCACCTATTGGACAATTTAGTAGATTGAGCGATATGATATGATTGTTCAGTACCAGTCAGGGTTGCCATATGTCTGAAAAATCTCCCTTGTGTCTCTACAACTTTCTAGTGCCACTCATGGGACACTTGTCATTATGAAACATACAAGCGCAGTTTCTTTCTTTCTTTCTTTCTTTCTTTCTTTCTTTCTTTCTTTCTTTCTTTCTTTCTTTCTTTCTTTCTTTCTTTCTTTCTTTCTTTCTTTCTTTCTGTCGCTGCTGTTTTCTTTACTGCATGTGAACTGGAGTTGTGTCTGTCTTTTAGACTTTCTACATATTCAAAATAAACATCCACAGGGGTGGCAGAATTTACGTTTTTTGAATTTCTTTACACGTTTTCTTAAGTGATTCGGTGACTGAGACATGATACATGACATGACTGTCACATTCTAGCTTCTAAATTTTTAGAAGAGTTTATCTATTTGTTTATTTATTTATTTATTGTGACAGAAAGCATGCTTTTCTGTTGCTAGGAGATCGTAAAGGCAAAATGACAGGGTGGGGGGGGCTGCCACAGCTGGCGTGGTAGCTGTTGGTGCCACACGCCAAATAACGTAGTCCAAATGCTTGAAGTGCTTTTTGAACTCGTTCGGTTTATCATCCAAATGGGCAGAGACGTGAAATGTGACGTCATGACAACACACATTCAGCCAAATCCCCCTTTCCATCACATGAGTACAGATCTCATAGAAAGTTATTACATATTTGAGTTTAAAAGAAGAATCCTTATTTCACCAATTTAAATAATAAAAAATCACAAAAATCACAAAAAAAATCCTGTAGGGACTGATATACAGACTTGATTGATTAATCAGTTGTTTTTTTTGTTTGTTTGTTTTTTGATTGATTGATTGATTGACAGGTGATCGTGGACTCCATGGTGTCTCTGTGCCGGGAGCTGTGTCCGCTGTCCTCCGTGGCGGCAGAGCGACTGAGCCCTCCTTTGTCCTCTGTTTCAGAACGAGTGTCCATCCCTCGTTCGGCTATCCGCACCGCGCTGATGGAGAGAGCGGCACAAGACATTCATCGGGCGCTAGAGTAAGAGAAAGAGGATAGAAAGGGGAATCGGGGTGATTGGCAGTGCACGGGTGAGAGGAGGAGGAGGAGAGAGGAGGAGAGCTGGTGGCTTGCCAGTAATTCAACTTGTACATCAGTTATTGAATTAAATTGAAGCTGAATTGAATTTCGAGAGGGAGAGGAAGCGAGCGAGCTGAAGTGAGAGAGCTAAAAAGAGGATTGGGAATAAGACTGGATTGGGAAAGAGGGAAGTTATAGAATGAATATTGATTTGAACAGCTGTGAAAAGACGGAAGCCAATAGAAGGAAATAGGAGGAAAAAAATCCAGTGAGGTAAAAGAAGACCAGGACAGATTTTTTCACCCTTGTGTGTGTTAATTCAATACGACATTCTCTGTCCGTTCACTTCCTGTTTTGATCTCTCTCTATCTCTTTTTCTGCCTCACAGGGAGGTGAAACTGTCGGTAGTGTCGTATCTCACCAACTCTATCGTAGATCAGATCTTACAGGAGCTCTACTCTACTCACAAAGCTCTGGTAGGACGTCTCCATCCTTTCTTTCTTTCTTTCTTTCTTTCTTTCTTTCTTTCTTTCTTTCTTTCTTTCTTTCTTTCTTTCTTCCATTCCTACCTCCCTCCCTGCCTCCCTCACAATTCCTTCCTTCCTTCCTTCCTTCCTTCCTTCTGTCTTTTTTTCGCCACTGTTTCCTTTCCTTTACTTCCTATACTGAAATTGTGTCTGTCTTTTAGACTTCCTGCACAATCAAAATAAACAGCCACAGGGGTGCCAGAATTTACGTTTTTAGACTTTCTTTACACATTTTCTTAAATTATCAATCACATTGCTTTTTCTTGCCTAACATTGCTTTAGCAATGTTAGTGTCTTTCTATCTATTTAACTTCGAATGACTTATACCCTTATTTTTCACACCGTAAATGACTTTATTTGAATACATTTCTGCAGATACTCTAATCAAAGTATGTCTTCTGAGAGTTATACCCTATGTACTGTAGTGAGCATCTGTAGTGAATACAGCATCAAGGTGTTTGGGATTTTTGTAGAATTAGACAATCTAGCAACAAAAACATTATAATAAAATCTTTTTGTCACTTCTTAGACGTACAACTTAGTGTGCACTACAATGTGTACAATGTTTAATGATATTAAAATGAGATGTGTGTGTGTGTGTATGTGTGTGTGTGTGTATGTGTGTGTGTGTGTCAGACGCAGCAGGTGTCTCAGGTGAAACAGTGGGATGGATTGTGTGATGGTGGCACAGGTCGAAGGTCACACAGACACAGAGACTCACTCGAGATCACTGATGAGGAGCTGGGCACAAGTATTGTGAGTGTGTGTGTGTGTGTGTGTGAAACTATTTTCTAATGGATAAATAAAGCTTACACGGATGTGGGTGGAACCACACAAATAGAAAGGATATTAATATAATATATTAATAATATATTCAATTAAACTCCGCCCCCTTTCCCCATCACTCTGAGTTCTAACCTGCACTAGGTTATGATTGTGAATATATTTTACACAGTGCTTTGAGTCTGTGTGTGTTTATGAGTAGTAAATGTTATACGTGCTTTGAACACATCTGCAGGACACGATTGCTATCAAGAAGCGCAGTGCCAGGACCAGACGAATCCGACCTGTATCCACTAGACTGAGTGAGTGTGTGTGTGTGTGTGTGTGTTCTGTATCTCTTTCCATTCCTCTACTCTTCTACCAATTTCCTGTTTTCCCCTCAGGGCTTCCATTAGTAAGAGAGCCCTTTTAGTTTCTCTCTCTCTCTCTCTCTCTCTCTCTCTCTCTCTCTCTCTCGCATTTTCAATTTCAATTCAATTCAACAAGCTTTATTGGTGTGACCAAATACATGTACAGTATTGCCTCTCTCTCTTTTTTTTCTCTCTCTCTTTTTCTCCTGCCTTCTCATTACATTTTCAAACTAAAGCGCTACCCTTTTTTTTTGCCATGTACGCCCGTCTGCCTCTTCCTCTTCTCTCTCTCTCTCTCTCTCTCTCTCTCTTTCTGCCTTTCTTTTTTTTCATCTGTCTGTCTCACACTTTTCTTTCTCTCTCTCTCTCTCTCTCTCTCTGTCCTTAAATTTTACAAATATACAAAGAAACTAATGCACTGCTCTCTGTCTCTCTCTCTCTCTCTCTCTCTCTCACACAGGTCTGTGTGATGACTCCAGCTCATCTCCACCCACCTCAGGCGCTCAACTCTCCTCACCTCTCTCTCGCTCGGCATCATGGGAGGGATTGTCTGCCCTGCCGACCCAGGGTGCGCCGCTGCATCATGTGACCCGGGTCAGGCCGAGGCCACCAAGAAGGCACAAAGGAGGCATCCTTTCATCTGACTCGGTGAGAGACACAAGCGGATCCTGAATATCTCTCTGCAGGATTCAGAAAGACTTTTTAGTGGCACCTTTTCGTGGAGAGAGTGGAGAAATGATACCTTCTTTCTCTTTTGATGAGCTAGATTGGTCAGTAGGCTTCATCCTACGTCAATAGCTGTAGATTAAGGGCACATGCCACTTTTTGGATTTGTCTTAATACAAATTCAGTTATATTTATATTATTTATAATATACCTTACTTCATAAATTCATTCATACAAGCAGCAGTAGAGATGATCTCAACCCAATCAAAACATTCATCGGCTTACTTTCGCTACGTCGGCCCTGTTTAAATAAGAAAAAACTCCACATTTATTTAAGTGCCTTCGAAGGATGGCGGCTCATGAACTACACTCCTCTATCATGAATATTCATGATATCTGTGTGAACTCGTGTAATCCTCTTTCAGTATTTTATTCTCAGAAAAAGACCGGAGCGCAGGGCCTGCGAAGACATGGATGTATTACTCGATGAATAATGAACCGAAGCAGAAAGTAACCACGGCGAACAAGGAACGCATTAATAAACGTTCATAAGTCAAACGTTCGACTCGCACTAATGCATCAAAATGTTTTATTCATTAAATTTAGCGTGGCTTGCAATTGATAATAGAAAGCATCGGGTACACCAGGCGCATTAGATATTAAAAGAGCCTCCAGTTACAATTACGATGTTTGCGTGTATGTATGTGTGTGTGTGTGTGAGAGAGAGAGAGAGAGAGAGAGAGAGATACAGTGACATATAGTGTGTCACTGCGAAAGCTTTTTTTTTAAGGGAGGTTTATACAACCATCAGATGTTAATCTACTACTTACTCTTTTCTCTTTCCATCATCCATCTATCCACTTAATTCTACAACAGGGTCATAGGGAACCTGGAGGCTATCCCAAGGCAGGGGACACTCTGGACACAGTGGACATAACAGGGCACAATCACTCACACACTACAGACAATTTCATGTAGATATACCATTCAGCCTACAAGGCATATCTTTAGACTGGAGGAGGAAACCAGAGTGACCCTCGACCCTGTGTAGGATAAGTGCTACAGAAAATAGATGGATGGATGTTTATAATTCAGCTAAACATAATGCTTATATTTGTATACTGTGTTATTGCACTGAATAATTCATGTCATATACGAGAATAGGGGTTTGGTGATGGTGTCTGGGATTTATCGAGTGTGAGCTCAGCTTCCATTAGCTTTTTTTAAGTTGTGGTAATAAAGTCAGCTAGTCCTGCACAAGTCTTATTATTGCACATGTTCTATTCACTGCATGATGCTGGATATCACATCGACCCACTTACATTAATTTTAATAAAAATGTAGAATAGCCAGCGTGGCTTTATCTTGATTAGATCATTAGAGGTTTAAGAAAAGGTCATGCTCACACATGCTGTAGAGCAACAAGGAGTTCACCTGGTCACCCTGTATATTATGTACTGTATTTGTTTTCTTTTTTAATAAAAACAATATTCATAATTAAAAAAAAAAAAACAGATTCTAGATCAAGCAAAAAATTATTTTCTTCAAAAAAGATACTGCAACAAGCACATTAATATTTAAAAACCAACCAAATAAATAAAGAGATTAATTAATTAAGTAAGTAATAATAGTAATTATGATTATTATTATTATTAATTTAATTGGAAGAATTAAAAATTAATAGATTTTTTTATAGAAACAAACAAAAAACTGCTTATTTATGTTACTGTTACAAATAAAAAAAACTATTAATTTTTTAACTCTTCAAAGTAAATAAATTAATAATAGTAATAATAATAATAATTATTATTATTATTATTGTTATTTAAAAGTTAATACAATTTTTTATGAAAACAAACACAACATTTTCAGAAAATGTTTATTGCTTATTTATGTTCCTGTTAAAAAATAAATCTAACAAGCATACAACTTACTTTACATCTTTCTTTCTCTGTCAGCACTGCACTGAAAATGGATCTGTTACGCCGTTGGATGATGGCCTGCCTGATTTTTACAGCAAGCGAGTACTACCTGATAGGTATCCCACACACACACACACACACACACACACTTCACTTGCCAGACAGATGAGTCTCTAGAGGAATACCGTAGATGCTTTTACTGTAATTACATTTTTTCCCACCGTTAAACACATTTCTAATGAATCTGCTCTAAATGTGCCCTCCTGTGCCGGTGCACGCTGTTGCTTAGCAACCTGCCAGGGACTTTGAGTATTCATGTTGTTGCCAGGCAACAGCTGCATGGAATTATGGGGGTTTCTGGGGGCCGACAAGAGCACGCCATCCCGGATAAATAATGCAGCGGGTCTAAATATTCGGGTCATAAATAGTGATGTTGAAACTTTTAAATATTAAACTTTACCTTGTAAGATGTATTAATCATAACGCAGCAGTGGTATCTTACTAGGATTAAATATGTTCACAAGAAGACCTAGATGTAAATGGCACAGTGTTGAAAAGATCTCAGTGATCTCTTTTGATTATTCCTATCATCTTGTTGCTCCTTTCTCCGAATAGTCACAGTATTTATTTGCTACACAACATATTATTTAAGCGAACACCTATACTGCTCATGCAGAAATCTAATCAGCCAATCATGTAGCAGCATCACATAGTGTAAAATAATATACAGAGCTTCAGTTAATGCTCACATGAAACAGACTGGGGAAAGTTTTAAGATTGTGATCACTGTGATTTAACCAGGGCATGGGTGTTGGTGCCAGATGTTCTGACAAGAAGGATTTAGTATCTCTAATAATTACTTTTTACAACCGTGATGGGTAGAAAAGCATCTCAGAACACACATCAAACCTTGAGGTGGATGAGCTGCAACATCGGAAGATAACATCAGCTTCCACTCATGTCGGTCAAGAACAGGAATCAGAGGCTATCATGGGCACAGACACACCCAAACTGGACAGATGTAGACTGGAAAAAGACCAGGAGATTCTTTTTAATCTTCAACTAACTAGTTTCTGTGATCCTGTACCCATGAAAGCCTTCAGATTTTTGTTCTTAGCTGAAAGGATTGGAACCTGATGGTGGTCTATTGCTGTTGTAGCTGGTCTTATTGTAAAGTCTGAGCCTAATTGGTTCATGTGTCCTAGTTCCTGGTATTAACCTGAGAAAAATGAACGTCTGTTATATTTACATTTGTGTTTGAGAAAAATGAATATGATTGATATATAAAAAGCATGCACAAAAACATTATGTTCTTGCTTTTTCACTTCTCTTCTCTATTATTATTTTCTCTTGGTCTCTTGTTCTCAGTCAGTTATCATCCCTTCATAAGGCCCACTCCCTCCGGCGAAAGAAGAGACGCAACATGCTGGCGATCTTCGGTTTCCGTAGGAACCGGAATTCCACACTGTCCAATCAGGAAGTGGATTCAGCGGGCATAGCCTGTAGCGAGGACTGTCGGACTGTTGCCACGGCTCCCACCGGGTCAGTTAGTAATCTAGCAGCTATACAGAGGGGTAATTTACTCTAGAACCTGTATGACCCATAATAACACTAAAAATAAAAACACAATTTTCAACATATTTTTTTATGGGCAAAAGGACATAATGTGTTGGGAAGCACATAGGCACATTTGAGAGGTTTGTGTAAATGAGAGGTTTTCCCTTGACACAATACAGTGAAAGTAGAAGACAAAACGGATGTATCTGTTGATGACTGTCAAGGCCTTTGACTCGTTTCCATGACCTCACATGGATAGTCTTGTGGTTTAGTGGTTAGTCTCACACCTCCAGGATTGGGGGTTTGATTCCCTCTGGGTACTCTCCCCCAGGCCAAAGAGATACTTTTGTAGGCTGACTGGCATCTCCGTAGTATGTAAATTGGTGTGTGATTGTACTATGCAATGGTTTGCCACCCTGTCTTGCGTGTCCCCTACCGTGTGCCCTGAATCCCAAGATAGGCTCCAGGTTCCTTGCAATCCAGTGTAGGGGTCCCCACCAACAAGACTGATCAAGCTATCTTGGTGGTCATCCACTTACACAACTTTCTGGTCTACTTCCTTACATTGTAAGGAACTTTCTGGGTTCCTTCAAGGTTCTACATGGAGTAATGTCAATGGTAGCAGATAGTATGTGTTGTGTACACAGACAATTCACCCCCAGACAACCAAAGGGCACTCTAATTCATTGTTTGAAATTCTTTTTAGAGGGCATGAACTCTCTTTGTTGCATACATGTGTTGTTGGAGCATCCTGTAGTCCAGCTGGGTGAACATGAACAAGTGTGGGATGACCAAACAATAAAAACAGGGAACTTACAAAATAGGTGAGCACAATTAAGAGAAGAAATTGAGCAAAAGAGGATGTTCAACAATGCATAAGAGTACTGATGATGACCATGGCAATATATGATTCGAAAATGGTATAAAGCATGATTTCATCACATGCATATAGTTACTGGTGTTCTGTTTTGTCTGACTTTATTCAGGAATGCCCTTGAGAATGTCTACACTCTTCTGCAGCCACCCAGGATACCTGGTAGAGGTAGCTACCCAAGTGAAGCTGATGGGATTGTAGAGGATCAGAAAATGGACGAGCCCAGAGTAGGGATGATGGAGATACGATCTGTCCAAGGAATGCCCCTCTCCACATTCAGGACAAACAAACACCCATTTTATACTGGCAAAATGGTACGGTCCACAGCCAACATGTTGAATGAAAATGTTGTGTTTTGTGAAGAATTGTGAAGCTTTGATAGCTTCACAAGATATCAGTTTAATATGAATTTGGTAAAATCAGAATTAGGTGTTAAATAAGAAAAGGAAAAACCATGTTTGTTAATGGAATCAAGTGCTCAGCCTAATAGTGGAATCCTAGTGCATATCTGAGACGTTAAGGTTTTTACTGTAGTTTTAGTCCTGACATATGAGCTGACAAGCAGGAAAGTTGTCAGTTCAACAAGTGGTAACTTGTGTCTCATAGGTGACAAGCAAAGAAAAATTAGTAAACACAATTGCACATGCTTTTATAGGAAAATAATAAATGGCAGGCTGGTACACAAAATGGAGTTATCGTGCCAAAGTCATCCTGAAGTGTTTTGTTCCACTTTATTCCTAAAAGATGATCTTGGTTTCATTAGAAAATATTGACCATGTCCTGTTTTTTTGATTACAGAAATCTGACATGGAGCCTGACCATGACCCATCTTCAGGAACAGTTGACAGAGAGCTTGACAAACAGACATTACGTCCAGGAGACAGACAGACGAGCTGGGAGACAGACAGGCAAAGGCAAATTGATAGAGAGCTTGAGTGGCAAAATCTCAGGAAATCTGAGAGTGAGACAGATGGGCAAACTCTGAGACATATAAACAGAGAATTGGAAAGGCAAGCGTCAAGGCAGACAGACAAAATGTCAGAGAGAGAAGCAGACAGGCAGACCCTGAGGAAGACAGAAAAGGAGTTAGACAGACCAGCGTCAAGGCAGATAGATAAGCCTGCTGAAAGAGAGTTAGACAGACACACTTTAAGACAGATCGACAGGGAGCTAGACAGGCAGACCTTATGGAAGGCAGAGAGAGAGTTAGACAGACAGGCTCTGAGACAGATAGACCGAGAGTTAGACAGGCAAAGTCTATGGAGGGCAGACAGGCATTCAGAGAGGGAGCTGGACAGACACACCCTAAGGCAGATCGACAGGCAGGCTGAGGCTCAACAGAAACAGTGGTTAGAGACACGGAAAGGGGCAGAGAGGAAGTGGGCGGAGCCAAAACAGCAGCCGGACACACAGTGGACAGACCTCAGGCAGGTGGACAGGCAGTCTGAGAGGCAATGGATGGACAGACAGATAGACCGACATACACACGGGCAACACAGGATACCATCCCCCATTGCTGAGAAGGAAATCTTCACAGATGCAGATAAGATAATGCATTGTGAAGCATCTATAATCACAGACACACACTCTGATTCAGGCTCCTGGGAGCAGCAGATGGAGAGAAGCCCACCGTCAGATCCACAAATGGAACACCGGACCGAGCCATGTCCATCAGAAGAGAGATGTAGGGGGGTAGGCACAAGAGGGACGTCAGTGGGGCGTCTCATCCTGTGCCCATCCAAACCGGAGCCACCTCCGCAGAGCAGTAAGCCCAGTTTGGCCAAACTCAGACAGAGACCTCTGCAGGAGAGCTCAGGTACTGCAACCCCTCTTAAACATCTACAATAGATAACAGACTTGAATTGGTTGTTCAATTATTCTGTCCTGTTTTGAGTTCCCAAATTGAACAATGAATGTTACACCATGCACATTTTTATTACATTTTAATTCATTGGGATTTAATTAATTTAGGTACTGAGGATGAACTTGGAGAGAGTAGTAGTTTCCGAGTGGAAAGGAAAGACAAAGATGGTGGGATGGAGCGAGTAAAAGAAACAGAGGCACACCATCCACCTATTCCAGCAAAGGTACGTGGGTATCTGTGAGTCTACATACCCAGATAGTTCACCATTAGCAGTTTGTTGATAAGGGATCCAGTTTCTAAATGCAATAATATTATTACAGCCCGATATCAAGTCATTGTCTTTCAGGAACTCTGAGCACACTGTTTACACTATTTCTACTGGCTTTTAAGTAAGTAATGCCTGCAGCAAAAGATGCAAGGGCATAGAGATCTTACAGACACCATTTCAAGCTATTGACATGCTGCACCAAGTGCCACTGGTACCTAGGCAAGTCTTTGGTGCACATGCCCGGGAGGCATTAATTGATCACCTCCTTCTGTCTGAGACAAGAGAAAAACTCATGACACTCTATGTACCCTAGGTCTGCTCTAAAACATTATTCCATTGGGTTACAAAGATTGATACAGTTGCAGGATAAAGGAAGGACCACATTCATGCCATCACTGCACCCCGGAACACAAAGGTGGTTTCATACTAGAACACTGCATGATGGAGCCTCTACCAAAACCTCTGGGGATCCAAGTTACTGTGGCACAGGAGAACACACACCTTTAATTATAGTTATTAACCCTGAGAGTGACCCCCACATACTAGGCTGTTTGCAAGGGGCCATATATATAGATTGATGGTTTGATGTGTTTGGTGATTCCACAGAGGGATTTGGATTTGGAACAGTTGGTGCAACTTGGCATATGAATCAATGGAAGATGCAGAAAATAACTTTTACTGAAGACAGCCTTATTGCTTGACATTACTTTGGGACCATAGATCAAGCATGCTGTGCTGTGGCCAAACCCAGCAGTCCAACCAAAGATTATGACAGAGCACAGCAATAAACCTTCAGACCTAACTGCTCTTGCAGATAAGATTTTGCCCAGGCCAGTCGTACATCAACTCAGACCTCTCAAGCACTTTGTACAATCTGGTTGATCACATACCAGCTATTTGTGTGCTTAGAGAAAGACTGTTTCTCTAGACTCAGGTTACTCCATCAGATAAAAGAAAGTGATTTTGCCAGAAAATTTGACAGGTAGTCCTAGAAGGTTATAAAAGGAGTGCCATTTGTGGACCTTATGAAGCAGTGGCATTGAGTTTACAGCCTACCTTGCCAGATTTTACAGACTGAATGTTGCATCACACCAATCCATATACTCTGTGGTGAATTTGAGTCATCTTCACCCTCAAGCATCAAGACTTTACAGTATTAAGACCAACTCTTATCCTCAATATAGTACAGTACAGTATATAGACCTTGAGGAAACTATACAGTAGAGTTGCCCATAGACTTAATTATGTGTTATGTTTAGCTCTCGCTGAACACTGTCATACTTCATGGTTAGAGATATGCAACACACATACACTATATTGCCAAAAGCTTTGGGACTGCCTTTCATGCACATGAGTGCAATATAGAGTTGGCCCGCCCTTTGCAGCTACAACAGCTTCAACTCTTTCGGGAAGGCTTTCCACAAGGTTTAGGAGTGTGTTTATGGGAATTTTTGACCATTCCACTTGTGAGGTCAGGGACTGATGTTGGACGAGAAGGCCTGGCTCACAGTCTCCACTCTAATTCATCCCAAAGGTGTTCTAACAGGTTGAGGTCAGGACTCTGTGCAGACCAGTCAGGTTCCTCAACACCAAACTTGCTCATCCTTATGGACCTTGCTTTGTGCACTGGTGTGTAGTCATGTTGGAACAGGAAGGGGTCATCCCCAAACTGTTCCCACAAAGTTGGGAGCATGAAAATGTCTTGGTATGCTGAAGCACTTTCACTGGAACTAAGGGGCCAAGCCTAACCCCTGAAAAACAACACCCGAATTCAATGATTTGGAGGGGTGTTCCAAAACTTTTGGCAATACAGTGTATTAAAATATAATGTGAGGGTAATGTGGCAGTGTGAAAAATGCTATGTTGACTGATTTTGATGCCATTTTTTCCTCCTGAATCATAGCCAAAGACTGCTCCATATGTGCTCTCACCCACCGATTCAGCCAGTGATAGGAAGATCCTGCCAGCTACACCCCCAACCTCCACAAAACCTACATTAGGGCTGACTGAACGTTCCCATACTCAAGGTCTGCCTTTATTTATATTGGCCAACATTATGATAGCTTGATAACCTTGATTACTGTAAAATTTGCTGTTTGTTATGAACGATTTTATGAAGAATGTTAGTATTGTCAAAATAGTCCAAACAGAACACTAAATGCTTTCTATGTATGTGCAGTATAATGTTCTTTAGATCTGCAGTATCTGTTCAGCACACTGTATTATGTTTGATTATTACACATTTATGATGCGTTCACACATACAGTGACAGAGCAACAGGAGATCATTCATTTTGAATGAGAGCTGGATGACTTCCAGCAGCATGAGTGACAGCGACTATTGGCGACTAGATGTGGGCGTGTCCTTCCTTGTACAGCGACTGGCGACTTGCAGTCATAAAATCACTGCATGTGTGAACGTAGCTTTATTACTTATTAGTAGACTAGAACTGAACTGTAGAAATACTGGCTAACTATAAAGGTTTTTCCCCATGTGTCAATTCCTCATTTTTATTTTGCTGGACACACACAGTAGTGGGTTCAATGCAACTCTGTGATACTCTCTGTTAATATGGAAGTATTTTGAAAAGTCAGAGAACCAGATAGTGTACTTTGCTCACATCTGCCTAATTGAAGCTTATTCCATTAGTGTTATTTAATAACTAAATGAATCCTGGGTAATTAATAGTTCTGTGTGTATATGCATGATGAGCAGGTGAGGAGTGTGTGAGACCGCAGGCTCCAGTCAAACCACAGAGGAACAGAAAAGCTCTGTCCTGTGACACAGGTTTGTTGTTTGGTTGTGTACAGAAACGTTTGCACACGCACACACACACACACACACACACACACACACACACACACATTAATTTGGTACCATGGCTCACTATATGTGTCTATGTTTGTGTGATGTACCTGTACACACACGTATAGGACACATTTACACCTAGACCTTCACACATACTCTAGGGCAGGGGTGTCCAGTCTTATCCACAAAGGGTGTGGGTGCAGGTTTTCATTCCAGCTGAGCAGAAGCCACACCTGAGTCTACTGAAAGCCAAGATCAGTTGATTAGTTGATTGAATGAAAACCACGCCCTTTCTGGTTAAGACTGGACACCCCTGCTCTAGGGAATTGTCTTGCTCATTATTGTTGTTATCATCGTCGTCATTAGACTTTTGTGTGTGTCAATTAATGCTCAAGTAGACTCTTTGTGTGTGTGTTTTGTTTGTTTTTAAGTCAGAAGTTACTCGTGTCTGTTTGTAAGACTGTATGTGTCCTGACCTTTGTCCTTGTGCCATGTTTGTTGCTACAGGCACAGACAGGGACAGCCCTAATAACCTGGAGAAGCCCCCAATCCCTCGCAACCCCCCTGTGAAAAAACCTAGAGCCCCCCAGAACAGAAACCAGTCCCTGGACCACCCTGGTATTGTCTGTTCGTGTATTTTAGATTTGTGTTAAAGATCATTTCACACAAATGCTGTCAATGTTACCTCTCTCTATCTCTCTCACATTCTCACACACACACACACACACAATGGCTTCTGATAGCTTGATTTCACAAGCAGTGCAATTCACATTCAGATAAAATGCTCTCCTATTTAGATCATATTCTCACATATTCAGACAAATGCCTTCTGTATATTTATAAAAAGCTCATTCATTCAGAGATTGAACACCATTTAAACAAAGCGTTATTTCTTAATATACATGTTTTTGGAATTGAATATGTATTCAGTATTCTTTAAAATATTATCTGGCAAAAAAAAAACAACCTTTGTGACCAATATGTGGCTCGCATCTGTTTTAATGCTTTGCCATAAGAGTTCTTTATTCGGATAAGCTATTAATCGAATGCTATTCAGCACAACCCTTCATCAATGTCTTAACAACTTTGCTGATCTAATTTGTTTCTTTAAAAAGAAATGCTTTCATGTCCTTGACAGGCAGCAGAGATGCTTTTTTGTTAAAAAGACAGGCAGACAGATCCAAAACATAGCACAAGTCTTGTAGAAAAAAGAAAAAAACACAGACAAAGATCAGCAATCAGAAAACGGGAGATAAAAAGCAGAATCCAGAGAGAACACCAGAGAAGAGTGATCAAAAACTATACCCAAGATAACACTTGGTATGTTGACTGTGAGAATACGCAAAGATTGTGTATTGTGTTGATGTTAGTGAGGTGAGATATATATATATATATATACATGTGTGTGGGTATGTGCTATACATTCTTGGTTGCTATTTTTGACCATATTGTACATTTATAAAAGGGAAATTATTTATAATTGCTCAATCCAATGTCACACTGGTTCACTTCTGAGTCTGGTTTCTCTCAAGTAGAAGTTTTTTCTTTACCACCGTTACCCCTGGCTTGGTTATTAGAGATAAAGTTATACATTTAAATATTTTTTTATATACTTTATATCTGGAATTTATACACCGACCAGACATAACATTATGACCACCTGCCTAATATGGTGTTGGTCCCCTTTTTGTTGCCAAAACAGCCCTGACCCGCCATACACTGTGTATTCTGACAGCCTTCTATCATTAACTTCTTCAGCAATTTGAGCAACAGTAGCTCGTCTGTTGGATCGGATCACACATTGGCCAGCCTTCACTCTGCACGTGCATCAGTGAGCTTTGGCCACCCATAACCCTGTCTCCGGTTTACCACTGTTCCTTCCTTGGACCCACCCCACAAGAGCTGCAGTTTTGGAGATGCTCTGATCCAGTGGTCTAGCCATCACAATTTGTCCCTTCGTCAAACTCGCTCAAATCCTTACTCTTGTCCATTTTTCCTGCTTCTAACACATCAACTTTGAGGACAAAATGTTCACTTGCTGCCTAATATATCCCACCCACTAACAGGTGCCATGATGAGATCATCAGTGTTATTCACTTCATAATGTTATGCCTAATTGGTGTATACATTTTTGTAAAGCTGCTTTGTGATAATGTCCAAAGAGCTATACAAATAAATTTAATTTTTTTAATGTCGAGGTGCAAACAGTTTATAATCATGTGGGAACTGGAGTCGATTCTTGGCATTAACATGACAGAAATGCTATGTGTAGAGATTAAATCCCACATTTAAAAGCGAACTATTGTTTAGGTGTGTCACTCACAACAATATTTCTTCCCCTAGTGACCATGATGTACTTGTAATTAGACTTGCTGTGATAAAAATATTGATTCCTATCCGTTTTTTTTCCTCCTCATTTATTTCCTTCTCCCCTATTTTTCACCCCTACTTCCTCCCTCTCGCTGTCTTTCTCTCTATATAGATAGTGTTGGAGCGTTGCCTAGTAACAGTGAGCCCTTGTGACCACTTACCAACTGGTGGCTGACCAGAAGGTTGTCATGACAACAGGGATGATGAAGACAATGACGATGATGATGATGATGATGATGATGATTGTGATGGCTGTGAGCAAACACAAAATCAAGAGAAAATAAATAAATAAAATAAATAAATAAATAAAAGAAAAGGTGTGATTACACAGAGATCAGAACTGTGACAGTATGTAGGAAAGGCTGATGATAGCATTTATGTAAAGTGATATGCACTCGAGTTGACATATATGAATGTGTACTCGCAGTTTTTTCCTTTTTTTTTTTTTTTTTTTTACACGCATTGCTATCTTTGTCACATTGGACGGTGTCTCACATAAAAAGAAAAAAAAAGGTAACAATTTTTAGTAATGATATGTTGACTAAAATGCTTGCAACTCAAATGCTAGCTTACTATTGCTAGGGGGCCAAGCACCAAAAATAATGATTTTATTATTATTATTATTATTATTATTATTATTATTTGTTAAGAACAACAAAATTATGATAATGATTGCTATTTCCTTTCATTTTTTTACAGCCGTGTTTACTTGAAATGGAAAAAAATATATTTGTATTTGTTTATTAAAAGAACTATAGATATTCTGATGTTTGCGCTCACAGATTATGTCTATGACCGCTCTTAGCATTCTTTGCTATGAAATTTGATTTGTTGATATTTATGCCTATTTGCTTTCCTGAGCTGATGTCTAATATATTTTGTACAAAATGAGGAAGTTATATATATGAATTAAAGACTTATGTTGGGAATCCTAAGAGAATATCATTGTTCGCACTCTTGGATAATAAACATATCAGTACGCTACTTGATGTTAACAGATCAGGTAAACATTACAGTTAACTTGTTCATCATCATAATAAGGCATAAATAGTGACTGATATTCAAAAGGATTGGTTGACTTGGAAAAAAAAGAATTTCTATAATAATGTCTGTAATGAGGATTGTGCTTGATTATGTTTCAGATACTGTAGAATTTCTAGACCTTCCCTTACACTGTATGGGAAACATCTGCATTCTTAAAATGAGATTTCTTTTACTTATTTTTGGTTCTGGTTTAGGAACGTTCTATGCCCGCTACAATAATGCCTACAGTAACTCTGAATCAGTTGACTATACTGTCAGGTGAATAATACAACCCCAAGAGAAAAGAAAGATAAAAGATAAAAAAGCTTCTCACAATCCTTCCACACACATAAGGACAAATCAGCCCCCCATTAGGAGTCAACCCACCTTGGCCAAAGCATGTTCTAGATGCTTGACATGGACCAAAATAGGTTCCCTGTGGTATTGTATACAGCATTGAACTTTCCACCTTTATGTGAAATTTAGTTTCAAATCTCCCATAAACCCAAGACAAACCAGAATCTACTACTACTAGATGCACTGCTATGCCTGTGTTCGGGATTAGATGGCTGTATATATAGAACTCCCTTGAGAGCCATCTCAGCAGGTGTGAAACCAATGTTTTCTGGCATGTAGTGTTAATGGACAATCAGAACCCTGGTCCCTTAAGTAATAATACAAATAAAGGCAAGCATGGATTTTAGGATCCAGCTGATGGACAGTTATGGTTCATGGTTCACGGATCATGGTTAAAATGGTTTGTGGATGGTATGGGCAGCAGTTAGTATCAGTATTCTTTGGACAAAGACCTTATAGACTTGCATACCCAATCAGTCCTTGATCAGTCTTTAGTTGTTTGAAAGGGGCTACATCTTACCCCACTGCAATAATCCACACCCACAGCCACCAATATTAGTTATAATATATAATATAATATTTATTAATATTATAAAAATAGTGGAGCCTTGAGTTAAACCTCAGCAGAAACCAGTGCTTTCCTGTCATCTTGTATTAATGGCAATCTAGAACTCTGTCCCCACAAGCAATAATACAAGCAATAATAGTTTTTAAGGTCTGGTTTATTCATTAGGTTAAGTTTGTTTGTGGATGGTATAGGCAACAGTTGGTCTTTGAATAAGTCCCTCATCAGCTGTTGTAGCCAATCAGGTGAAGATGAGGTTCCTTGATAAGGTGTCCAATTAGTCTTTGCTAAGGTAGGTCTTGAGGAGGAGCTGTTGGCTTCATGTATCTCTGAGGAAGCATGCATACGTGACTGTTGGGGGGGTTAAAAGATGACATTGGTATCAAGACTTGTCTTGTAATGTCTGACTCTGGCCTAGTACTGAATAAAAACAAAACTTGGATCTTGGGATTGACAGCCCACTGTCCAGTGCACATGGCTGGAAACAACTTAGCCTTCAAATCTTGTCTTTCCAGATACACTGTCATTTATTATTGTTACATTGACAGAAATGGCCAGACACATTACAGTATTCCTTTGTAGTGTCCATCATTAACATATCCTAGCTAGTATTTTCTTTTAGAAAGCATTCAGAAAAGCATATGGCACTTCCTTGTTTGGTCAAAGTACATTCCATACTGAATCTTTGTTGGCTATGTCTGTGGATCAAAAAGGGTTACTTGAGTGTAAGGGTAAGTGGACAAAAAGAGTTTCCTTTTAACTTGCCCTGGACCTCTGATTCAGAAATGATGCTGTGGCATCTACATTCACATTTACATATCCTTAATAGTTTTTTTCTTTTATAACCTATTGTAACACTGTTTATATTGTTTCTGCACGCAGTACTAGATGTGCAACTATTTGCATTAGATGCCAAACTGTATTTTGGTGCTGAGTAACTGTAACACTGTGCATTGAAATTCTACCTATCTATCTATTTCCTTTTTTTAAACATATTTTTGGTACTACTGAAAATTATTAGCAAACTTTCAGGTTAGATCTAAAACATGTCCATGCGTTGTTTTGATAATCTGTACAAACACCAGCAGGGGGCATCATAGACCAACAAACTGCAAATGTCTCAACCGCTCATGCCACAAATCAAGCTAACATGAACACACCAGGAAGCTATCATCTGCCAGTCATTCTTCAGGTTGTTAGGAGCAACTAAGCAGCAATCTCTTTTCACCTAGTGAAGGGATGAGTCAGTCGTAGGAGGAGATAAGGACCACTGTGGCTGTGGGGTCACTCTGCCTCGCTTGCTCTCTTTAGTTTAGATAGAATATAGTTGGTATTATTTAAGATTTCTTGACACTGAGTGTATGGGGTGTGCAGTTAATTACTGATTGATGTTTTTTAGGTTTCTGTTAACTAGATTAGTTTAATATTGGTGGATTGACTAGTTTTGTGGACCTTTCATATAACAACTTACATAGTATTTTGCACTATTACGGTAAATCTATGATGAAGGTTTTCTATATTTCCTAACTCACACTTGCAATAGTGGTTGAGTATTATGTCTAGGAAACATCACTGATGCCATATTAATTACACAAAGTTTAATGTGGATGTCCTTAATGCTCCTAATCTGAAAGACAGCAAACAATAACCATGACATCTCTTTTGCAATATGGCTATGAAAGTGTTTGCTGGCTGGGTAATAATGTCTAGAAGAAAAGGAGACCCATCATTAGACCCACTGACCTGCGTGGGCAAGATTGAGCTGTGAAACACGAAATGTGGGTGAAATATGATAACAGTCCAACATTTATAACAATGTGACTTCAATATTTTGAAACGGGTAATAAACGTATTACTTAACCTTCTGGAAATCTTATTTCTGCTGGAAAAACAGGCTTGTTGATGGTGTAGCTGTGTGTGACAGTGGGCTGTGTGGATATTTTCTGTCATGTCTCTTTGTTTCTCTTCAGCTAGGACCTATATATGAAGATATGGAACATACAGAAGAGAGTAGACAAACATTATTATTTAGCCTATGGTAAAAAAACCATTCAATATCCTGATTTAAAAAGTTCTCATTTTCATTGCTGATAGCTGTATGTTTTAGAGGTGATGGATTATGGTTTATAATGTATACAACATACAGTACTAGACTGTCATTATTTCAAAGTTTTGTCCATACATGTTTTCTTCATTGTATTAGTTTTGATTATTTTCTTTGAGAATATCTGCATTATTACAGTCTGCATTTTCTATCCCAGATTTTTTTTGAAAGGCATGACCATGTGTTTAAGGGTGATGGTATAAACGGTATTATAAAACATGTCTAGATTCTGCTTTTAAAAAAATCTAAGAATCCTCAACTTCCTGCTGATGATTCATGTAATCTGCTTGAGCTTTTTTCTGTAGCTCGTCTGAATACAAATTCAAACTCTCTATGTAAATAGTGACGTAAATTTAAAACATGTCTAAACTTTTGATTTTGAATGAAACCTGACTTTGCAATTTTGGTTGTCACAGCAGTTTAGTGGACAAGACAATTTGCCTAGCATCTCCAGGGTTGGGCTTCGATCTCTGTGTGCACCAGGTTTGCATGTTCTCCCTATACTTCAGGGGTTTTCCCTCAGGCACTCTGGTTTCCTCCCCAAGTCTATAGACATGCATTGTAGGCTGAATGCCATCTTTAAATTGTCCATATTGTGTGAAAGGGTGTGTGATTGTGCCCTCCAGGCCCCCTGCGATACTGTATATGATAAGCAGTAGAGAAAATAGATGGACAGAAAAGTCAGTCGCCTTGTACTTAAGGTGAAGCAGGTTAAGTGTGCAACTCCAGTGACTCCAAGATTGAAGCAAACTGTATAATCAACCATGCTTAGGTTCCTCTCTCCATAATAGTCTAATTCAGCTGATTTCTCTGTTTTCATATACAATAGTTGCCACAAGCTCTTGAGATCTTGAGAAGCTCAATCCTGAGAATCTTCATTCTTCTATCATGACTCCTATATATATATATATATATATTTTACTTCTAAATAAATTAAATAAAATAACCACCATGTCACACCAGTGGCTCTGTAAGCTATTGATGATATGGAAATTGTGTGAAGAAAATGTGAGTGCCTATGTACCAGATTCTCAGAAGAACTGTCAGAAGTGTGAAAATCTGTGGTTTATATATAGAAGCTGTATATAAAGCTTGTCCATGTTGTACAAGTTGTTTTTTAGACCTCCATTAAAAATAAGCTTGTTAATGTTTTTCAAATCTGTTGAAGGTATTACAGTACAAGCACTTATTTTAGATCAATCAAGATACAGACATATTAGCTTGTGAAATCTATATTGAGTAATTGTTATTTTGCGGAGGAAAATAAAAGAACATTCTTTATTGTGTAATCCCCCCCCCCCACTGTTTATAGATTTATGTACTTAATGGGCAGTCTACTTAAATATTACAATTACAATCGAAGTATTCATTTACAAATACTTTTAGCATATTAGCTACTTTTGGGCTATCAGTGATAAGATGAAAGGTGAGTTTACACTAACAAAACACACACCTGATCAGAGGATGCGATTTTACATATGGAAATATCACATGCAAGAGGGATCTCAAGTGATGCAACAGAAAAAGGTCCATGCTTCATGCTATGGTCAAGTTCGTATCCCAGAAGTGCGACAGTCATCCAAAGCAAAACTGGCCATGCTGTCTGGGAGGGATGGATGCCATTGTTTCAGACTTGCAAATCGTGAGCGATTGTGAGTGGAATATATTTGCAGAGCAGGGCAGGTAGCACTTTACACTGTGTATAAATGAGCAATGTTTCCCAAGGATGCAGCTGGAAATTGGAAGGTGACTATAAATAAATAATATAAATAACACCCATGTATAACATCCATTGTTCTAAGAGTGTAAGCAGTTGTGTGTGTGTGTGTGTGTGTGTGGGTATGTGTCCTTGTGACAGAAAGTGTGCATGAGCATTAACAGACAAAAGAAAAAATGAGCAGTGACCCATTTAGCAAAAGAAAAAAAAAAAGCCAGAAACCTTCATGCTAGTAATTACGTAGCGGTTACTTAGCAACCTGATTTCAAATTCTAAAGAAGGACAGGAAAGAAAAAGCACGCGGGATAAACATGAGTGGGTACAGAGATGGCGCAAGGGATGAAACGTGGACTTTCTCAACAAGTGTATCCTCCTGAAGTTATGAAACCTTGTCAGTACAGACTATTCTGGAGGAAGCATATTTCTGTCAGGGGGATGTCTCCAGAAACGTCACAGCAACCTGCTGAAAAATCCACACACAGGGTGCCTAGTGATTCATATGACGAGCTAATAAGATACCGGGGCCTGTCAAAGCCATGAGCCGTGAGTCATGCTCTGCAAAAAGGAGGAATTGGACATGAACACTGGAGACCTGCTGTGTATCAAAACCGCAAAGCATTGTAAAGCAATTTGTGTAAAGCTGAGTGAAGAGAATATTATCATTATCATGGTTTGCAAGTTTTGTCCTGAAAACTGGAGAGAAATGTATTGCATGAATCACAAATACAAGTAAATTGGTATCATTTAAAAACAAACAAACATAATAACACTTCGCAGCTTGTGACCTGATTGGTCAGTGTGGTCAAGCACCTGTTTGTGATTGAGGGCAGAGCCTGAGAAGGTGAGCGGTTTGGATTACACACCTGTGGGAAATTTTCCTAATGAATGTTCTGTTGGTTGGCATTCGATTCATGTCGGAAAGGTCATGGTTGAACGCACATGAACGACACCATAAAGTCGTAATTACAAGTGGGATTTTTTTTTTTTGTTTTTGAGCTCCGAGTTTCTGCGTTTGATGAAAAAACATGGTGAAGTCAATGGTTTTGAAATTGAATGTTTACTCGTCTCAGTTGCTGATTTCAAGTATTATGTGTTGGGTATATGCAGTATAAGCTCTGTATTTCAAAAAAGCTAGCATTGTACTTGTGTACTTATGTGTGATAAAGTTTGCAGTGGCATCATAAACTGATTAAAAACATAAAGCAAAGTACAAAATTTTTTGTTCTTATTGATTTTCTAGAAGTTCAAATATGTGTTTCTTTGTATATAATTAAGAGATAGTATACCTGACTCGTAACATGGACTTGAATGCACAGTGTGTTTCAGGGGCAGTTCAGTTGTGTGTGCATATACACCGATCAGCCATAACATTATGAACACTGACAGGTGAAGTTAATAACAATGATGATCTCTTCATCATGGCACCTGTTAGTGGGTGGGATATATTAGACAGCAAGTGAACATTTTGTCCTCAAAGTTGATGTGTTAGAAGCAGGAATAATGGACAAGTGTAGGGATTTTGAGAGAGTTTGATGAAGGGCCAAATTGTGATGGCTAGACCACTGGATCAGAGCATCTCCAAAACTGCAGCTCTTGTGGGGTGTTCCCAGTCTGCAGTGGTCAGTATCTATCAAAAGTGGTCCAAGGAAGGAAGTGGTGAACTGGAGACAAGGTCATGGACGGCCAAGGCTCACTGATGCACGTGGGGAGTGAAGGCTGGCCCGTGTGATCCGATCCATCAGATGAGCTACTGTTTCTCAAAGAAGAAGTTAATGAAGAAGTTGCTGAAGAAGTTAATGCTGGTTCTGATAGAAAGGTGTCAGAATACACAGTGCAAGAAGGGTCAGGGCTGTTTTGGCAGCAAAAGGGGGACCAACACAATATTAGACAGATGCTCATAATATTATGCCTGGTCGGTGTATGTTCAAGTAAAATAAAATCACCAAAAGTTGAAAGTAAATAAAAGGAAAAAAAAAAAGAATCTCTTTGAGTTTGAGTTAAGCCTGCCAATAGCTTCCTCATTTCCCATACAATCAAGAATGGTGTTAAATTCACCTATTAATTACTATCCACAATCCTACATCATCTATTAGTTTTTCCTCTGAGACATGTGAAGCCACATCTTTTTGACCCATAGTTGCCTAGCATCTCATTTGCTTAGAAGTTTTACTACAATTATAGCATTTCATTTTTCTAGAAGTTTTCTACAATTATTGAAGGATAACCACTTAGTTGAATACAAGCAGTTTACATTTTGATATTGAATGTGAAGGCAGATGCGAGTGCAGATTACATATACCTTAGAATCAACATGTACCTTAGACACTTAAACACGTACTAGATGGTCAGCTGACAACGAAAGACAAAACCTAGACAACGAGTGCCGTGCAAGACGTGACTTCAATACCAAAATAAGCCAGGCACAAACGTTCACGTGACCTGATCCAGTAAGGTGCAGTGACTGATAGGAAACATATTCCTACATAACCATGATATCATTCCACAGAACAGTATAATATCCGGCTTTCCATTTTGTAATTTCAGCAGAAAAGGTCAGACAGGATTTCTGATTATGATCTTCAAAATTAAAATTTTAACAAATTAAAAATATATATATATGTACCTACCCTTCTGGTAGAATCCCAAATATTGCTCACGTTACATGTGAGTAATTTGTGATCTCATCTGGTATGCTGACACAAAAAAATAAATTCATCAAAATCTAAATGAATTACTGAGGACAAAAATAACCATGAACTACATGTGAAAAGTTGCAAAACATAATGAGCGGGGGTTTCTTGCTGTTTCATTGAAACGCATGCATCATCATGCACTGAGCACGCTCAGTGAGTCCTTAATGTAAAACATGCAGATGTGAGAGGGCTAGTGGTTAGTGGTTAGCACATTTGCCTCACAGTTCTGGTGTTGGGGGTTCAATTCCTGCTTCCTGTCTCCTGGCATATGTAGAGTTTGCATGATCTCCCTAGGTAAATTGTTTGTAGTGTATGTAGGCTTCAGGTTCTCTGTACAGGAGAAGTGGTACAGATGAACAGAAATGTTCTTTATTATTCTTCTTAGTGCTAGTCTGGATCTTTTTGGAAAAAGATGCAAAAAGCAGTTGCACAGTTGCACCGTCTCACCATATAAAAGCAACCAGTTATTAAACAGAGACACTTAAAAGTTGATTCACTGAGTTTCAAAGAGTTATTTCTTCATCTTTTTCTTCTTCCTGTACCTCTCCATCAATCTTTGGAAGTATACGTCTATACTTCTCCTGTAATCATACTGTAACCAATCGGACAGGATGTATATAGTGTACACACTCACCTGACCAACTGTATACTAGACACAATGCAAAGCACAATAATGTGAGCATGTTGTAATGTACCACCAGGATTTTGCATGGTGTTTGAATATTTTCCAACTTTAAAAATGTAAAAAGTACCACATTAATGTACACACACACACACACACACACACAATTGCTTCTCATAAATTGAATCCACAAGCAATGCACACACAGCGATCAAGCATAACGTTAAAAAACATTAAACATTGTTAATTCCTCGTTATATTTAGGTCAGGTCCCTAAACCTCTCAAGTTGGCAGTCATTAAGCCGCTTCTTAAAAAACCTAATTTAGAACCCTAATGAAATAACAAATTACAGACCGATTTCAAACCTTCAATTTATATCTAAAATATTAGAAAAGGTGGTGTCAGCACAAGTATGCTCCTCCTTGAAGGCAAACAATATCTTTGAAGAATTTCAGTCAGGTTTCAGGCCCCATCATAGTACAGAAATTGCGCTAGTTAAAATCACAAATGACCTGTTTTTATCTTCGGACCAAGGCTGCATCTCAATTTTAGTCTTACTTGATCTTTCTGTTGCATTCAACACTATAAATCATAATATTCTTGTAGATCGCTTACATCACACAAGTATTCAGGGACAGACATTAAAATGGTTTAGATCCTACCTGTCTGATCGATACCATTTTGTAGATTTAAATGGAGAACTGTCCAGTGTAATTCCAGTGAAATACGGGGTCCCACAGGGGTCAGTTTTAGGATCTCTGCTGTTCTCAATATACATGCTTTCCTTGGGTAACATCATTAGAAGACATGGGATTAGTTTCCACTGTTATGCCGATGATACCCAGCTATATATCTCATCAAAACCAGATGAAATATCTAATTTGTCAAAGATGTGTCAAAGATATAAAAGATTGGATGACCGATAATTTTCTATTATTAAATCCTATTACTTATTGGTCCAAAAACCAGTGCACAAAAGCTCTCAAAATTCAGCTTGCATTTAGAAGGATGTACTCTTACTACTAGCTCGACAGTGAAAGGGAGTAATATTAGACAGCAACTTGTCCTTTGAAAATCATATTTCCAATATTATAAAAACAGCCTTCTTACACCTTATTGCCAAGCTTAGGAACATTTTATCTGTATCTGATGCAGAAAAGCTAGTTTATGCATTTATGACCTCCAGACTGGACTACTGCAATGCATTCCTAGGTGGTTGTCCTGCATCCTCAATAAACAAGCTACAGTTAGTCCAGAATGCAGCCGCCAAAGTTTTTAATAGATCAAGAAAATATGATCATATAACCCCAATATTATCATCCCTGCAAGTTTACAATTGATTACAAACTAGCACTACTTCCATACAAGGCTCTAAATGGTTTAGCTCCCACGTATCTAACACGCTACAATCCACTGCGCTCTTTAAGATCACAAAAAAGTAGATTAAAGACATCTCTTTAGCTTGGCATACACATAATTCATCCCATAGCCTTGTACTCCAGTACATCTGATTAAATGCATATTATCATCTAGTGCTGCTAATATCATGACCGGCAGCTATGTTAATTCCTTTCCACCTGTTCCTTTTTTCTTCCCATCCTAAGGCTTCTGGCAATTGTGCCAGCTCTAGTAGACAGAGGCCAACCCTGTAAGGATCCTGGGGCAACCAGAGATTGACCAGCTCCATCTAGGTTCTGCTTTGGAGGATTTGGGTATATCAAATCAATGGTGCCAGTCCTATGTGGACTTTGAGGACGATAACAACCTCCTAATTAATAAACACACTAACATTATACATATGCTGTATCTGCATCACACTGTAGACTGTACATAACTGCAGAAATGACATAGTTCATTCTTCGGTGTTTAGAATAATTTATAATCACACTCTCCGGTGTCACCCAAATGAGGATGGGTTCCCTTTTGAGTCTGGTTCTTCTTTTTGTATGTTTTTTGTTCCTAAGCTGCTTTGAGACAATGTTCATTGTTAAAAGCACTTTACAAATAAAATTGAATTGAATTGAAAATTATGACCACCTGCCTAATATTGTGTTAGTCCCCCTGTCAAAACAGCTCTGACCCATCGAGGCATGGACTCCACTAGATCCTCGAAGGCCTGCTGTGGTATCTGGCACCAAGATGTGAGCAGCAGATCCTTTATGTCCTGTAAGTTGTGAGGTGGGGCCTTAAGGATACTTTTGATAGATACTGACCACTGCATACCAGGAATACTCAACATGAGCTGCAGTTTTGGAAATGCTCTGATCCAGTTTTCTAGCCATCACAATTTGTCCCTTCGTCAAACTCGCTCTTTTTTTTTATTTGACCTTCTCTACACTTTTGAATGCACATGTCCAACTGTTCAGTGTTTCAGTACTTTTTGCATAACTTGCTGTTCTCTAACAAGGTTCTTAACAGAAAAATTCACAACTGGTGTTTGATCCATGAATCGACCAATAAATTTTCTGGTTCAATTAAAATTGGTATTTAAACAGTCCTCTTCATCATGCTGTTCACATTTTGACATCATAAGACCAAGACCACACCTAACAATTGATCAACAGTACCTCACCATTGCGAGGCTTCAAACAGGATGTTCTCAGAGGGAAGTGGCCACTGAGCTTAGAGTGTCAGAGAGACTCAGAGACTGGAAGAGTCACAGAAAGGCATAGAAGTGGACGTCCTTTGGCCACATCCCACATTGATGGCTGCTTCATTGTGAACAGTGCCCTGCGGAACCAGATGATGAATGCCACTCAACTCCAGGCACATTTAAGGGAGGTGAGAGGCACCCAAGTGTCACATCAGACCATTTGAAGCCGTTTACATCAGCGTGGTCTGTGTGCTAGACGACCTGCAAGGGTACCTGACCACACCACCAGGCACAGGCGTCATCATCTTGCATGGGCCAGCTGGACGAGGGACTTATTGAGACACTGACATTTTTTGTTGTGGTATACCCACCACTGTTGTTGGATTTTGTTTCAATAAATTGTATGAGATGAGGAAATCACCATTGCATGCTTCTACTTAAATGCCCTACTTTCATGATATAATATCACTGTAGCTTGAACTTTTTACATTTTCCATAAATTTCACCCAAAAGCCAAATATCCAAATATCCTTAACTTTTTGTGAGTAGTATATATATATATATATATAAGCAGCTTTTCAATTGCTACTTTAACAAACACAGCTATAACCACTAAAATCTCTAAAGGAGCACAGAGAGTATATATATTTTCTAGAGCTTTAACAGATGTGAAGAAATACCTTAATCAATCTGCTGCTATGAAGTCTTTGTGTGTACTGTATCAGTGCATCTATTAACATTCAGCTAGTCTATGCTGTCAGTGTTATTAGCTTACTATCTAGGATGTGAGAGATTATGAATAAATCTGGTAGTATGAACTAAGTTTGGCTTGTGTGTGTTATTCTTTTCTAAATCTTTCTATCCATGTATGTGTGTATTTTATAAGAAAAATGTCTGTTTGCCTTAAATCTTACTCTTACAGTGAAAACAGCAGCCATTAGGTTTGTATTCAGACATACGAAGTCTTTATTCCTTGACGTTATTGATATTTAAAAATGCATTCAGGAGAGAAAGTTACACAATTACATTTCAAGATATAGGAGTTGAGAAAATTCACAACAACTCAAGACTGCACTTTCTCCTCTAAACCACTCTATCTTTATTATAGTTAATTCTAGATCGTTTAAAGTTTCATTCATCCCAGCATTTATTAAAGCAGCTTAGTCCTTCCTATGTCCTTTTTTTCCTAAAGCATTAGAAACAAATGCATATAAATCCAAATAAAATAGTAGGTTCTAAGACTGTTTGAATATTTAATACCGCCCACCAATCATAACCTTTGCATTGTGTTTATGGTTTCACACATGTGAATGGTTAATGGAGGCATTTTTTGCTTAAGTTTTTCCAGATTATTGCTGTATTGTGAAAGTGTTTTTCAGCAGAAACTATTACATAATATTCAGACTGGAAGCAAAACATAAGACTAAAACTAACATCAACATAAACAATGTTATTAACATGTTCTATTATATAATTAGCAGACAATGAAAAGATACAGTATAATGGCCAAGTTAATATGTGACTTACTATATATACAGTATTATCTTTCCATAATGTGTGTAATTCCTTATAAATATATTTCCTCCACAAAGATTGTGAGTTTGCCATCACAGAAATAAACAAAAAACATTGGCAATTTTTCAAAAATAAACACAAATTTTATTGGTAGGAGTCTAAAGAAAACTCGCAACTTGGCCAATTCAAGTACTGGCAAAAAAAAACCCCCCACAAATTTTGAATCACAAAAAACTCCAAAGGACTGATGAGAACATATTATGAATATAATAATAAACTTCACAGAAATAGCTAGTGCTACTCAGTCTGATTTGATTCTGATGTCTCGCCTTTTCTGAACAGCTGCATGATCCGCTGCCTGAACAGAGACTGTCCCACTCCTAGGTTTAACGTTGTGGACAGGGAGTAGACAGTAAATATTGTCCAGAGGATATTCGGATTGCATTTGTATTTGAAATATATGCAATACAATTCCATAAACAGCCCTGTAGAACAGAGAAGATAAAGGGGACCTTGTATAAGGCCGGTGATGGTGACTCGAACCTGGTTTTGGAGGACCTGAGAGTTCATGCTTTTACCACTCTTAGTCATCTTCTTAATATGCCGGTACAGGTAGCACACTGTGGCGCCGTTTACTATCAGCATGGTGGTCAAACCCAGAAAAATCAACACTGTTGTCAGAACATCCATGGTGCCCAGAATCTCACTGAGCTTTACCCTCGCAGTACCAATGATGTCTGCGCTGCTTTTGATAGTGCTGTTGCCTTCAGAGATCTTGGAAGGCTGACCGTAGCTCAGTAAGAATTCTAAAATAAAAGTGAACAAGAAGAAGATTTTTGTGAATATGATGATCAAGTACACGATGATCCGGATGTTCCTTTTGAACCATGTGAAAAAGGCGTTCCGACCCGGGACAATCTGCGTGCAGTAGAAGATGTTCAGCCAGAGAGTAGTAGGCATGCTGACCCGAATCGTATAGTACATGAAAACGCTCATGCTCTGTTTAAGTTCCGGGCTGACAGCAGACACCTCCAGGCTGAGGTAAAGGATCTGGCTGACCTGGAACAGACCGGTGCAGAAGATCAGAAGCACCAGCAGGGTTAACAGTGGCTGTCTGATATTCGTCATCTGGCCCGAGGAACAAACCAAGCAGGAAACATAAAATATATTTACCATGAGACCCAAAGCTGAACAAAGAATGTTCAAGCTGACAGCACTAATCAACGCCATGGGGAGAACAGGACTGGAGGCTGCAGAGGCTGGCTCTTCTAATGATCAGATTTACTTTTTCACTCAATTTTACTCCACACAGGTGTTCATGGTGCCAGAGGTGCAATGGACCGTTACTGATTTACATACAGTTTATAAAAACAGGCTTTCTTTGCATTTTCAGAAACATTTTAGCGTTTATTACAGCCAGTGGATATTAAACTTGCTACACATATAACAGAATGATCTTTTGAATATACAAACACAGCTGAATACACTATAACCTGAATTCACTCTTAAAAGGAATGGTTCGATACAGAACCTAAAATGGCTCACTTGCTCCATATACACTCTTAAAAATCAAGGGTTTTTCACAGTGATGGCACAGAGAACCATTTTTGGGTCGCTAAAGAACCTTTAGGTAAATTTTTCTTACTGCTATAAAGAACATTTTTTATAGTCTAAAGAGCCTTTGTCCTCTACAAAGAACCTTCTGAGCAATGGAGATGTTCCACGGACTTTAAAGATTTTTCATAGAACCGTACACCCTGAACAAAAACCATTTAAGAACCTTTATTTTTAAAAGTATATGGAATCCCAAATGGTTCTTTGTATAGAATCATTTTGAAGAGTTCATTGAAACGAACCTCATTAAATCCAAGTTAGACGATTCTTATTAATTATTATTATTATCGTTGTTGTTGTTGTTGTTGTTAGACAAGAAAATACAGCTAATTCAAGAGACCAGTATTTTTTTTTAAGTTTTTTTCCCAGATTTCTCCTGTATAGTAAATAGGATTTTCAGCAGAAACTAATTATACTGATAACAGCAAAACTCCTTCCTCTTACTTACGTTTTTCTATTATTTCAGTTTTTCACATTTTTCCTAAACTTTTCTAAAGTATTTCATTCATAAACAGTATTATTTACATAAAGATTCAAAAAGTAATGGTACTGAATTCACCAGTGATTTCACCAGTATAGAACAGCAAGGAACCAAATTTTTTTTAACAGTGTAGTGTTTAATGCATCCTTTTAAATAACATGTTTAAGTTTTCCAGATTATTCCAGTATAGTGAAAAATAATTTCCAGCCAAACCTTTTATATAATATTCAGAATGAAAGCAAATCATAAGATTAAAACTAACGTCACAAAAAAAGTCAGGAAAAACTACAACATATTTTAATATATTTATACTTTGAAATCTACTTTACATTGTTGTTTAAAAGTTTCCATGCTTGACATATAAATATATCTACAATAAACTATAAATATGTTAATAATATCTTATAATACATTCATAAGGCAGTACACATCTGGTTTGGATTATTTAAATGAAAATGTAATAAAAATGTGTTTTAGAACTTTGCATCATAGTGTTAATAACATGTTCCATCACATAATCATAGCACATTAGGAGAAGATACAGTATAATGGCCATGTTAATATGTGACCTAGTATATAAGGCTACAAACTGTATTGCCTTTTCATATTTTGTATAATGCCTTATGAATACATTTGATCGGTCCCTCTACGATGTTGTGCATTCGCCATCGGAGAAATTAACAAAAAAATCTTCGATGTTCAGAGGCATTTGATATTTTCGAAATGAACACAGATTTTTACACAGAACTGAGCCATCATTTGACGTCATCACATGTATTCAGCCAAAGCTCTCTTTGATTCATATGCATCAAACAGTAGTACAGCTATCATAGAAAGTCATTACATATGTGTCTTCACTGGTAGGAGTTTAAAGGAAACTTGCAATTTAGCCAGTTCAAGTATTTTTCAAAAAAATAAATAAATTCACAAATTAAAAAAAAAAGGTGTTTTTTTTTTTTTAGCTTAAACAATCACAAAAAAACTCCTGAAGGACTGATGAGAAAATGTTATGAAGGTAATAATAAATCGTTCACAGAAATCGTTAGTGCTACTCAGTCTAATCTGATTCTGATGTCTCGCCTTTTTGGCACAGCTGCACGATCCGCTGCCTGAACAGAGACTGTCCCACTCCTAGGTTTAACGTTGTGGACAGGGAGTAGACAGTAAATATTGTCCAGAGGATATTCTGATTGCATTTATATCCATAATATATGCAACACAAATCCATAAACAGCCCTGCAGTGCAGAGAAGATAGAGGAGCCCTTGTATGAGGCCAGTGATGGTGACTCGAACCTGGTTTTGGAGGACCTGAGAGTTCATGTTTTTACCACTCTTAGTCATCTTCTTAATATGCCGGTACAGGTAGCACACTGTGGCGCCGTTTACTATCAGCACGGTGGTCAAACCCAGAAAAATCAGTACCATTGTCACAATATCCAGATATTCCTGAATCTCATCAAACAGAGCCTTCGCACTACTGAGAATGCCTGTGCTGCTTATAGTAGTGCTGTTGCCATTAAACATGCCTGGAGTCTGACCGTAGCTCAGTAAGAATTCTACAAAAAACTTGAACAGGAAATAGATTTTTGTGAATATGATGATCAAGTACACGATGATCCGGATGTTCCTTTTGAACCACAAGAAAAAGGCATTCTGACCCGGGACAATCTGCGTGCAGTAGAAGATGTTCAGCCAGAGAGTAGTAGGCATGCTGACCCGAATCGTATAGTACATGAAAACGCTCATGCTCTGTTTAAGTCCAAAGCTGACAGCAGACACGTCCAGGACGAGGTAAAGGATCATGCTGACTTGGAACAGACCACTGCAGAAGATCATGAGCATCAGTAGGGTTAACAGTGGCTGTCTGATTTTCGTCGTCCGATCCGAGGGACAAACAAAGCAGGAAACGTAAAATATGTTTACCATGAGACCCAAAGCTGAACAAAGAATGTTCAAGCTGACAGCACTAATCAACGCCATGGGGAGAACAGGACCGGAGGCTGCAGAGGCTGGCTCTTCTAATGATCAGATTTAGTTTGTCACTCAATTTTACTCCACACAGGTGTTCATGGTGCCAGAGGTGCAATGGACCGTTACTGATTTACATACAGTTTATAAAAACAGACTTTCTTTGCATTCTTAAAACTATTTAAGCATTGATTGCAGCCAGTGGTTCTTGAAAATGCTACACACGTAATAGAATCATTTCTTTTTAAACATACAACACATACAACATAACCCCCTAACCCTAACCCTAACCCACTTGCTGAATATACACTCGTAAAAATAAAGGTGTCAGGAAGAACCAAAAGGGGGTTTTCAAAGTGATCCTATAGAGCAGGGGTCCCCAACCACCGGGCCGTGGACCAGTACAGGGCCGTGGATCATTTGGTACTAGGCCGCAAAGAAACAATAAACTTATAATTATATATAGATATCTTAGTACTTGCCACTTCCAACTGTGCCACACTCCCGCATTTGACTCAGTCGCAGGTTTTTCTATACATCAGTAAGACCGCAAGCTAACTCGCACTAAAATGACCCAAACCCCCAACAACACCCCGCACACACACACACCCAGGCCGCGGTAAAATGGTTCGGTATCAAACCAGTTCATGGTTCCAAAAAGGTTGGGGACCCCTGCCATAGAGGATCGATCCATTTTTGGTTCCCCAAAGAACCTTTAGGTGAATGGTTCATAAAAGAATGCCTGTTTTCTTAGTGCTAGAAAGAATGTTTTTTATAGTTTAAAGATCCTTTTTCCGCTACAAACAACTTTTTGAGCAATAGAGATGTTCCATGGAGGTTAAAATCTTTTTCCAATCTTCACAGGACCATACACCCTGAGCAAGAACCATTTAAGATCCTTTATTTTTAAGAGCTTATGGAACCTGAAAAAAAGGTTCTTTGTATAAAATAATATTCAAGGGCTCATTGAGATGAGCCCACTGGGGCTTTTTGAATCCAAGTTAGACAGTTCTTTTTAGAATGGTAAGGGCTATTTATTTATTTTTATTATTATTATTATTAGTAGTAGTAGTAGTAGTAGATTGAAGATTTGGGCTGTTGTTTGACATCATCACAACACGCATCCGCCAAAGCCCTCTTCGATTCATTTGTACAGCTATCATCATGGAAAGTCATTACACATGTGTCTTCACTGGTAGAAGTTTAAAGAAAACTAGCTGAATGATCCTCTGCCTGAACAGAGACTGTCCCACTCTCAGGTTTAAAGTAGTGGAAAGGGAGTAGACAGTAAAGATTGTCCACATTACACGGATTTCACATGGGGAACCAAAATATATGCAATACAAATCCAAAAACAGACCTACAGAGCAGAGGATATAGAGGGGACCTTGTATAAGGCCGGTGATGGTGACTCGAACCTGGTTTTGGAGGACCTGAGAGTTCATGCTTTTACCACTCTTAGTCATTTTCTTAATGTGCCGGTACAGGTAGCACACTGTGGTGCTGTTTACTATCAGCATGGTGGTCAAACCCAGAAAAATCAGCACTGTTGTTAGAATATTCACAATGGTCAGAATCTTATCAAGCAGTTCCTTCGCACCGCCAGTGAAGTCTTTGCCGCTTTCAGTAGTGCTGTTGCCTGCAACATTGTCACTCTCACCATAAAACACAAAGAATTCTAAGAAAAAACTGAACAAGAAGTAGAGTTTAGTGAAAATGATGCTTAAGTACACAATGATCCGGATGTTCCTTTTGAACCACTCATAAAAGGCATTCCAGCCCGGGACAATCTGTGTGCAGTAGAAGATGTTCAGCCAGAGAGTAATGGGCATGCTGACACGTATTGCATAGTACATAAACATGTTCATGCCGAATTTAAGGTCCGGTAAGATCCCATACACCCTTAGACTGAGGTAAAGGATCTGGCTGACCTGGAACAGACCTGTGCAGAAGATCATGAGCACCAGCAGAGTTAACAGTGGCTGTCTGATTTTCGTCGTCGGGTTCGAGGGACAAACCAAGCAAAAAATGTAAAACATGTTTACCATGAGTGCTGAACAAAGCACTCACCCAGTGCTGAACAAAAAATGTCCAAGCCGATAGCAGTAATAAACTCCATAGTTAGAATAGGACTAGAGACTGCAGAAGCTGACTCTTCTAATGATCATATTTAGTTTGTCACTCACTGTTATGGCATGCTGTGTTCATGGTGCCAGAAGTCTAATAGACCATTACTGATTTACATACAGTTTATGAAAAAAGGCTTTCTTTGCATTTCATTGCCCTCTCGTGGGCTAGCAAGAAAGTGTCCCAAATATCCATGACAGATCACCCTCTAGGACACTGCTCCCAAAATGCCAACACCCAACCAGGCCAGGAATTTTGGGTTTTGCAAGGAACACGGCAAGACCACAGGCTTAGTGAGGAACATGGCGATGCACAACAGGTGAGTTATGGCCTCAGACAAGCTAGGGGCAGAATGATTTCACTGTACATCGATGGGGATGGGGGGTGGGGGGTGACATCCTACACAGTGCAGTTGGGAAGAGTGGTGTACTCCATGGGACCAGGAAGTGGGGCAACATCCCCTATGACATCAGGAGGTGGAGCGGCATCCCCCACAGAAACAGGAAGTGGAGCAATGTCCTCCACAGGGCAGGGGTGAGGAGTGTGGTCAACAGAGAGGTAGGTAGGGCTGGTAGTTGTTCTCCTGCCTGGGTTGCCTAATACAGTAGCACTACAAGCAGCGTGCATGTGGAGAGTGCCAGAGGGGAAAACACATTCATCTCTGAGCACGATGTGAGGAATCGGGAGAGTGAACACCAGGAAGACAACAGGACCAGACGGCATCCCAGGGTGGTTCCTGAGAGCCTGCGCTGACCAGCTAGCACCGGAGTTTTCTGAGATATTCAGCCTCTCCCTGGAACAGTGTAATCTCCATGTGCTTCAAACAGACCACCATAGCTCCTGTTCTGAAGAAACTCTAGCCTGTCTGCCTCAATGACAATTTAGAAAGACAGAGTCTTCTTCACAAGAACACTTCTTCACTACCTGACATGCCAGACCCACTACAGATGTCCATTTATTAACATAAGAAAAAAGAAAGATGAAACACAGAGGCTTCAGTAACATGTCTCAATGACCTGGGTGAGCATAATCCAGACACAACAGCCAATGACAGAGCAGGGTGGAGACAAGACATGAATCAGAACCGAAGCACAAGGAAACATAAGCTAACACACAACAGAAGCAGAGTTCTAAATATATGAGCATGGTTTCCCTCTAGTGGTCTGGTGGGGAAGTGTCCCACATTTTCAAAACCACTGAAGCACTTATTTTAGCCTGTGGATGTTTAAAGTGCTACACAGGTAACAGAGTGATTGCATTACAACCCTATACCCTTAATAGACTCTTTGAAGAAATGGTTCTATGTAGAATTTAAAATGGTACCATTAAGATAGAACCAATTTTTTTTTGGTCTGTGGGGGGTTGGGGTGGTGTGGTGTGGTGGGGTTTGGAGTTGGCACAGAACCCCAGGACTTCTTTATAGAACCCTAAGGAAACAGAGTAGTGTTTAATGCATCATATTAAGTAATATTTTTAGTACTTTCTGTCATGGTTATGTCAGAATTAACACTGAACTACATTAGCCCTACTATCCATCAGCTACTACCCAACACTGCCCATCAGCCCCATCACGTCACATGTCCACAAAATGTCCTCATGCCACTCACAGCGGTTACCACTAATAAGCCTTACTTAAGTTTCATTGTCTAGCATTTGTTGCTGTTATTTTGGCCATGCTTTTTTTCCGCAGATTTTGCACTTTGCTTCCACCAAATCTACCAATCCTTGACATTTCAAAATGCATTGGTGAAATAGTCAGCTGAAGACATACATCTAGACTTTCATTTCTCAAACCTCTATCTATACCAACTGTGGAAATCACTTTTATATTAGATATTAATGCTCAGGGGAGTAAATGCAGCAGCTAAGGTGCATTAAAAGAGGATAATCTAGCAGCAATTTCCATTGTATTCACGCTATACTAGCAGATCCCAGATTACCACTCATAGTTGGACCTGGATGCCTAAAAAGCTGAAAAGCTGAAAAGCCTACTAGCCAGCCTTTTGCCAGCTTCAGGCATTACACTTATTGCCCTGTCACTTAAATACTGTGATTATATGTTCCAGGTCTTAGAAACTGCCCCATGTGTTTATACAGACCTTTCAACAGTTTAATAATCAAAGGAACCAGTTCCAGACTGGATCAAAGTCTAATAACAGGCAATAGGTGAGGCAAACAGTGCAATGCAGCAGAGAGAAAAACACAAAAACCAGGGTAGCAATAAACAGACAGAAGGCTGAACAAGTTCTGCTGATGCACACTGAGCAATACTTCACAAAGTTTGTGTGAATAAATGTCTCTTTTAAACATATGTTCATACCATGCTGCTATTCACCAGTCCCTGTACTGTAAAGTTGCCTGGACTGGTTGCCATACAAGCATTCCACTTCCTGCTAGAATGAAACATTCTGGAGGGAGATTTATGTATATAAAATTCCCCAGTGTATATATGCATCATATCATATGAGATAAAGGAGAGGTAGTCTGTTATCTTCATTGGCTAACACTGCAGCCATTACAGTTGAATTAAAGTAAGAAATGACTAATGGCTTCTCAGGAATGATGCTGAGGGATGATGAGGTTCCACAGTCTGCTTTTCATTCAATTAGCTACCTGATGAGTGGACGCAACTGACTTAGCTAATGCAATCAAGTCAACTTAGCTTAGGTCTGTCTCTGAGCACCATTCATCCTCTGCAAGTGGTCCAGAATGCAGCTGTGTGACTTGTTTTCACACTACTCCATTGCAACGCTCCCTCCACTGGCTTCCTGTAGATTTAAAACACTGATGTTTGCATACAATGCCAAAAACGGACAAACACCCTCTTACCTCAAAGCACTTATCACACCCACAGTGCACCATGTTCCCTCCTTCTGATTCACTAGCACTGCTCACCATTCTTTTAGGGTACAGGCTAGAGACACATCAAGACTCTTCTCTGTTCTGGCACCTAGGTGGTGGAACAAACTTCCCTGAGATGTCCAAAGAGCTGAGTCACTCTCTGTCTCCAAACAACATTTAAAGGCTTACCTCTTCCTGAAGTATGTAAACTAGCACATGAAAACTTTTTCTTTTTTGGCTATATTACCTTCCCAACAGAGTTTTAGACTGCTAGTATTCTTAGTCCATGACCTAGTAAAGCTATATCAGGGTTTTATTCATTGATAGAGACTTCAAAGCACTTCTTTAAGTCGCTCTAGATAAGGATGTCTGCCAAATGCTGTAGATGTAAAAGTAGCTTCAAATTGCAGGGACAAAAGAAAAACAAAAGCATATCTTCGATCCGTCCCCAAAACTGTGGGATCAATCAACTTGTTAATTTAGTAATCTTCTAAGAAAACTCAAATTATGACCAATATCAAAATTGAGTGGTTAAGGCTCTGGGTTATTGACCGGAAGATCGGGGTTCAACCCCCAGCACTGCCAAGCTGCCACCATTGTGCCCTTGAGCAAAGCTGCTAACTCACCCTGCTCCAGGGGCACTGCATCATGGCTGACCCTGTGCTCTGACCCCAACTCCCAGGGATGGGATATGTGAAGAAAGAATTTCACTGTGCAGTAATGTATATGTGACAAATAAAGACAACTTCAAAAAATCACCAGACCACTTTAGTCATTTGTTATTTACTGAAAGACTTGAAATGGAGTTTATTACAAGTAGCCAGACCTGAAACGTCTCATCATTTCTACATTGCTTGGTGCACAGTGGTCTATAATCCTGCTGGGTCTCAGCGTGGGAGAAAATGAACAGATTTAGTGTCACCTTTCAGACTGGCGCCAGGCCAGAATCTCCACTTTATCCACTTTAATCTACTCATCCCACTCCATACTGCACCTCCTCCTCCTCCCCCGCTGTTCTTTCTTTGCCAACCTCTTCTCAAGGCTGCCAGTTACATTGTCTGATCCCTACAACTGCATTATTACAGTTATCCCAGTCTGGGTTTTGGAGTCTTACTAAATTAACCATTTGTTCAGAGTCTGTGTTTATGGAGTTGTTTTTGAGGAGGCGTGCACGGGTCAGAGGGTCACAGTGATGCTAATGAGCTATTTGTTTCTAGTTTAGAAATGGATTCAGTGCACTGATATACTGAACAAACAAGGACTTTCCAGTAGTTCTCTTTCTCTCTCTCTCTCTCTCTCTCTCTCTCTCACACACACACACACACACACACAACACTAGTACTACTACTACCAATAATAATAATAATAATAATAATAATAAAGCATACAATCAGGTATTAATTAGCTGCACATTTTGAGCAGCACTATTTTTGCACATTTCAATTTTTTTCCTAAATTATTATCTTATTTCTTCCTCATTTCTTTTTTGTTCTTTATTTTATTTTATTTTTTTTACATGTATATGCATAGTCCAAGCAGGCGAGCTTTTCATTTTACTGCAAGTGATAATATACTGTATATATTTTTATATGTGTGCATGTGACAGATAAAATCTTGAATCTTACCTAGTTCGATATGAGGTCAGGGGTTCGAATCCCACCTCGGTCCTGTGGGGGTTCACGTTCTCCACATGCTTGGAAGGGGTTTCCTTTGGGTACTTCTTCTTAAGTCCAAAGACTTGGTGTGTAGGCTGAGTGGTATTTCTAAATTGTCTGTAGTATGTGTGTGTGTGTGTGTGTGTGTTTAATGCTCCAGTGATACACCAGCACATATCAGCACTTTATTCCACATACAGTACATACTTTTTTTAATATCTTCTATATGATATTATTCTTATGATATTATTATCCTTATGATATTATTCTTATGTTTTATGTCAGCCGCTTTTCACTTCCTGGGTGTGTGTTTGTGTGTGTGTGTGTGTGTTAGAGAGACAGCGAGAGAGAGAGAGAGAGAGAGAGAGAGGGAGAAATCAAATTTAGTGTGATTTAACTTGATATAAAAATACATTCACATTTGTAAGAGAGCTGGAATTGTTTGAAGGTAGTGGGGGGGTGAAGGGGGGTGAAAGATTGGTGTAATTATGTTTTTAGGGGGAGGAGGACAACAACGTAGGTATTAGAAGTGACCAGCATCTGTCTACATTACAGCCACGTTAATAATGCTGTGAGATCTGTTAATCTGCCAAGAGATTATACAAGGAGAATCAGCCACTAAATCCAATGACTAGCCTTAGACTATCCTACTCAAAACAAGACCCACACGTATGTCCGACTCACACGTCCAATACACACCGAAAGAGAAGACATAGGTCTTAAATGTAGAATGTGAGTTGATATTTTTAGTTAATACCGTGGTTAGCATAACTTAATCTGGAATGTCTGGAATTCAAATAAGGATGTCAGCTCACTTCTTTGCAAAGCTTGGAGAAAAGCTTGTGTAATAATTAGCATGTCAGGATGCATGAGGCATAGAATACGTGGCATAGAAAGTGAAAACACACACCCTTTCTTACTGACCTGGGCCAACCTGTCCTAATCATGTCCTCAATGGAGCATGTCCTCAGTCACTTTTTATGTTCATGGGGTGAACCTAAGGTCATGTCTAGGATAAAGGGGGACGTTAGGGATTTGAGGGATGAGATTTGACGGTGGGAATGAATGTAATTTGTGTTTTGGAGGGGGTGTGAGCCATCAGTTTTCCAATTTAATATTTTATATAGTCTTGGGCCACTATGAGTCACCAGATCAGCTTCGTCATTGTCGTCCATATTCGAAAAATAAACCCAGATTGGTATCTGAACTGTGCCTCCTGCCATTTGGAACCTGCTCAGAGGTTCTAGCAATGTCACAGAACATGTTAGGAAGTGAATTGCTCAGTTCTATCATTATGCACATTTGTTTTTTATTTCATTTTCCTTTCATTTGTCATACAGCTATATGTAAAATCATGCTGTAACACACAGCAACTGTTCTAATTTCGGAATCTTATGCGTCTCATGCATTTGTTAATAATCAAAAACATTCATAAATACAACCCCAGGGTCATGGTAAATCTGGACCTGATCCTAGGAAGACTGTGAGCAGAGATAAACACACACACACACACACACACTATTATTCACACCTACAGGCAATTTCACAAAGCCTGTCTGGCTATCTGCAAGGGTTTTTTTTTTTTTTTTTTTTTTGCACGTTAAGAAGAAACCAGGGGGAAGCTGATAGGAGCACAGGAAGAGCATGCAGACAGTAACGCCAGCTCAGGATCAAACCCAGGACCCTGTTGCTATGAGGCAGTAAAGCTTCCCACTGCAGTGGGTAGTCCCAACGTTGAGATAAGATAATATGTGATGAGATGTGATGAAGAGATGACATGAGATTAGATGTGGTGAGATGAATGAGAAGAAATGTGATGAGAAGAGATGTGATGAGATGAGATGACATGAGATGACATGAGATGAGATGGGATGTAATGAGACAAGATGAGATGAGAAAAGACACAACAAGATGAAACAAGACGTGACTGGATGGGATGTGATGTGATAAGATGAGACAAGATGGGATATGGTTAGATGAGATGTGATGAGATGAGACAAGATGAGATGTGAAGAGATAAGAAGAGATGTGATGAAGAGATGACATGAGATTAGATGTGGAGAGAAAAATAAGAAGAGATGTTATGAGAAGAGATGTGATAAGGTGAGATGAGGTGAGCTGAGATGAGGAGTGACATTGCAAGACGGGATGGGACGGGATGTGACAAGATGAGACGAGATTAGCTGTGATGAGATGAGAAGAGACGACATGAGATTAGATGTGGTGAGTTGATTGAGAAGAAATGTGATGAGAAGAGATGTGATAAGGTGAGATGAGGTGACATGAGATGAGTTGAGTTAAGATGAGATGAGATTAATCCCCCGTAGATGAAATTCAAAATGACAGCAGTGCAAGAAAACCTATACATCAAACATAATACCCTTGGCTCAAGGAATGTTGTTTAAATGAGGTTTTTTTTATTATTATTATTTGAACATCATCAAGAGATGTGAAGAGACAGGACAAGATGTGACATGATAAGACGTCTCGTCTCATGTCACGGGATAAAATGTGAAAAGATGGGACAAGATGAGATGAAATCAGATTAGATGTGGTGAGATGAGATGATGACATTAGATGAGATGTGATACACTGAACATATGAACGTTTTATTTTGTAAACTATTTAGGACTAAAGATTTTTGGTATTTTTATGCTGTGTGTGTGTGTGTGTGTGATTATATAAGCATGTGACACACTCTAGTACATATGAAAAGCATTATACATGTGGCACATCGTTGCTTTTAATAACACTGACTGTTAATAACACTGAATTTGTACAAATCAGAAAACCAGTTTATACTGGTCTATAAATAAAACTGATATCACCCAAACAACACTGAACATTATGAATGATTACAATTCTTGATGAGTGCAAGGTACTTACGTCTGTAATAAGCCTTATTCAAGCTGGTGAGCGCTTAGTCAAATAAAATATACATATTTGTATGTTAGTGAAGCAAACCGTCTGAAATCTAATGTAGTGTGTGAGTGTGTGCATGTGTGTGTGTGTGTGTGTGCGTGTGAGTGTGTGTGTGTGTGAGAGGATTACCCTTGACTCTTTACAACTGCATTTACATCCTAAGTCAGATTTAGTCACATTATATTAACACACTGATTCTTTAACAAGACATTATTAGGATCCGCAGATTAGTTGGCTTAGCCCTGGACGGTCATTAAAAAGTGCTTGGTTGGCACTTTGCACAGGAGTAAAAGATCCATAATCACACCAGATCTCTCTCTCTCTCTCTCTCTCTCTCTCTTTCTGTCTGTCTTTCTCTCAACTCTAAATATCCAAGCTGTAGACAAACTAGACAAGGCTTTCTGGTTCCAGACACATAACAGACTGCTGTTTTATTTTTATTTTTTTTCAAACCAAAGTACTTCTGTAGTCCTTATATTTTTTAACCCACATTTTTAAACCTAATCTATTTATAATATTTGTTAAGTTTTCCCAAAGGCTCTTTGCTCTTTCTCAGTCATCTAACGCTACAGTTCAGTGATTTTATCGCTGCAAGTCTCCCAGTCTTTGTATAATGAAGTCACCAGTAGGTGTTTCTACTACCGGTTGCCATAGTAACATTTATCAGTGGGCGGCACAACTAGCATACCGCTTGACAACAAATCAGTTTTCTTACTGCTAAAACGAAACAATCTGGAGGGAGATTTGGTGTTTGTTTCGACAAAAGTCGGTAGATCTCGTTGAAAATGATCGCTCTCCGGTCGCTGTGAGTCACTGTATATGTGAATGTAGTATACGAGAGGAAAAATAGACTAACAAAGGAATGACTGTTTCAACAGTAGCTGCTCTAATGTAAGTGATAAGAGGAACAAACTTGCTTTACAGACATTCCATGACGAAATGTAGCTACAAACGGATGAAAAAAAGTGATGAACGGTTTAGTGCAGCAATTTGTTGTAGTATAAAAGGAATAAAGACATAGCATAAAGACATGGGACTGTAACAGTAAATTGATTAATTAAATGATTACTGCATAAAGCATCCTGTTTTATTCCTTTCTTCCAGTTTTTGTGAGATTACCAAGATTCACCGTTGCTGTGCTAGTTTGTCAGGTTTACTAATTATCTCTGACTCTCTCTCTCTCTGTCACATACACTGTACAAAAGCCACAAGGTGGCAGCAGCCACACAAGTGGCAGTCCTTAAGCTGAACTCTTTATCTCCCTGTGTGATTGTCTGTCATCCCACATATGAACATTTCAGGACCATAATCACTGCAGTCAAACTTATCTATTTATGTCTGCTTACACACTGTTGCCATGACAACTTGCCATGGAAGGCGGGTACTGGCCGGGTTCTAAGAGTGGAGTAACGGAATATGTGTGTGAGTGTGTGTTTATGTACAGCGGGAGAGAGAGAGAGAGAGAGAGAGAGAGAGAGAGAGAGATTGAGACACCATAGTCCACATTGTCTGATTTCAATGTTTATCTTCAAGTGAAAATGTTAAAAGATGTTGCTGTTGAAAGATGGAAAGTACTGAGAGAGAGAGAGAGAGAGAGAGAGAGAGAGAGAGGACATCATGGACATGACAGAACAATTGAACAAACATGTGGCTTTGGGAGGGATAAAAGAAGTGGGGAGCATGACAGAGAGAAAGAGAGAGAGAGAGAGAGAGAGAGAGAGGGGACTGGGGGAGAGAGGGATTTACATCTGAGAGGAGGGGGCAATGACACAGTCAGTTACAAAGTGGCACACGCATGCTCACCCACAACACCCACATGCACACACACACACACACACACACACACAAACAAGAGGCATTGGTCAGAGACACTCGGGATGCATCAGTCAGTCCGTCAGATACTAATGAGGAATGAAACGAATCAAATGGATCCCTGTCTGCGTCTCCATGTATGACCCACGGTAAGAACAAAAATAAACTTTCTCAGTTAACAATAAATTATTATCTTGGTCTTTTCTATCATCCTCCATTTCTCTGAACTTCTTTTTGGGACCAGCTATGGATTTTGTCATTTTGGTCTCCCCTGAACCTTCAGATTCTTTCTGTAGGCCAGCAACAGTTTATCCTCTGTCCAGCTTCATGTTAGTCAACAGAAAGCTACTAGATTTAATGAGCTAGATCTAGAATGATCTAGAACGATGACTCAGACAAAACCATGTAGAGAAAGCTTTGAGAAGTTTGACAAGGTTGCTGAAATGACGTGAAATTCAGTCGTTTCATATGAGGTGAAATCTCTTATGGTTCCGTTATCTAGATAGGAAAAAAGTAAACTGTCATGAGATGGCACAAGAATCTGCTTCGGAAGTTCGTCTTATAGGATAAAGCCAAAAATAGTGTCAAATTATTTATAGTGTGATATGTGGCATTGAATAATGTGACTCAGAATTAATTTTTGTTTAAGTTTAGCCATCAGATGATCAGGAAACATTTTTTAAATTTATACATTACATACACAATCATACACAGTACAAAATGTAACGAAATGCTTTATCAACTGTCCACGTCCTAAAAATTGAATTCATTTCTTAGTAATTATGATATAGAATGGACTAACAGAAAAATAAAACATTCATCTGTCCTATTATATGCGCAAAGGCTAACAAAAGCTATTTTTTAGATGTTTCTTCAAAGAATAAAGCCCTAACGTAGGTCAAATTTGCTACTGATTAGTTACAAATAATACATGATGAATACAGAAGCATTGTATGTCAAATTAGTTGATGTTTCACGCTAGTGAGCTTATCTGAACTGGACGTTAGATAAACTTCCGACTTAAAGCAATGTGGAGAAATGCAATACTATTCATTCTACTGTTTGCGAAAACCTTCACTGTATCTCATTATATCTAATTACCCCATGACTAAGTTAAGATAAAGCTGTTCAGAGATTTTTTTTTATTATTATTATTATGATATTGTCTGTCTGAATTGAGATTAAAGCAGGTAGCAGGGATTAGATTAAACCTTGCTTCCTAGTAATCTAAAGATTCCTTCTGACATGGACAGGAATCGTTACTCATGTTCAATCTACTTCAAGCATGTTGAGATTTATAGAAATATCTGTTGACGCTCATGTTCTAGTGTGTAAATATAGTTTATTAGACAATGCAAAACAGATCACTATAGACATCTCTATACCTGTATGTTCCAGATAAAAAGGTTTCCAAAGGGATTTAAAGGGCGGATATATTGGACATCTACACAAGAATACAAAGATCACCTCTCAGGACTTTTATTTTGAGTATTTTGTAGGCCATACTATTATATTAACGGACCATGTGAGCATTCAGTAAAAGATTCATATTCATTCTCCAGCAAAACCATATCATATATCTCCCAGGATGCTAATATTGCCCCATAGTGTTAATGTTCAATTAACATTATTAGCATTAAGGTTAGTGCATTGTTACCATTTACAATGCCTATCTCTCCGGGACTAGCATGAATAGAGACCCATGCACAATGTGTCTATAGTGGATGAGCCGTGCTGCTTTTGACCTCTCGAACCCCAGGTTTAGAGATGTTATCTTTACTTCAGTTCCTGGCGTAACACGACAAAAGGTTTCAGAGAAAACTTTGCCAGATTTGAGACAACAGCTAGAGGCTGGGTACTGCTGACAAGAAACTAAGCGGAACTATCCAAAGTTTAACATCATCATCATCATCCGGATTTCCTGAACTGGCCCCATGGGAGGCCTCGCTTAGTTTAGCCTGGATACTTACAGGTATCTTTAAAGCTTTCAAACATAAATATTTAGTGGTGTGGTTATAAAAATGTTTTTCAAAAAGTTTTTTCAAAAGGTTTTGTTTTATTTTGGTCCAATAAGTTCATTTGACTTTTGGGCAAATTTTACATAACGTTACTTCTTCAGTAACGTTATATAATCAGCAGTGAAACAGTCCTACACTCAGAATAGATAGATAGATATATATCAGATATATCTATAAGAATAGATAGATAGATAGATAGATAGATAGATAGATAGATAGATAGATAGATAGATAGATAGATAGATAGATAGATAGATAGATAGATAGATAGATCATCACAGTGTGTAAAATTGTATATGTTTTTACATTTAATTAAATTGAATATTTTAAATGACATCTGGTTGCCATCTCACAGCTCTCTTAGTGGAGTTTCTCCCAGTGTTCGCATGGGTTTCCTCCAGGTTCCCTGGTTTCCTCCCACTGTCCAAATCCACACAGGTAGGTGGATTGGCTACACTAAATTGGCCATAGGTCTGAATGTACTGTATGTGTGTCTCCCATGGAAAGCCACATGAAGTCCCATCTTAGAAGAATTCCTCCACCTTATGCGAAGTCCTCTTGGGATAGACTCAGGATCTACCATGACTCCAAACAGGATAATACAGTTACTGAAGAATGAATGAATTATTACATCCGGTCCAGTATTGCATTGTTCTGTATTAGTTTTACTAAAGTTGAGCAACTGTATAGGATCAGCACAGCACAATAGTAACACTCCACCAGTGTGGTGCCATAGCTATATTCCATACTACCTATCTACCTTGGACAAATAGAGTACTTACTTCCAATATCGTTGTGTCACTTTGCATTGCTGATGTCTTGGAAACAGTTATTGTACACACAAAAACATCTTTGCATTATATAAAACAATACCATGCTAACTATTTCTATGTCCATTTCTGACAGGATGAGGAGGTGACACAGAAGATCCTCTGTACAAGGAAGGAAGAAAGGCCCAATGCAAGACACACATAAGCACACTCCTCCTGGTTTTGGCCAATCAGAGATCTAAATAAGGAGCACTGCTGTCAATCCCAACCAGGGCATTGGACTGCTAGCTGAATTTCAGGAGTGACGCTCAATATACCTTTGGGAAACTGTTAGACCAAAAACTCCCCAGTTATATTAGCAAGTTGTGGACATGTCATCGCCTTCCATCCCTCTTCCCCCATTGCCCCCCAGCCCCCTGGCCATGGAGTACCTAAATGACTTCGACCTGCTCAAGTTTGAGGCAAAGGCCGACTCTCCTCCCCCTCCTCCACCATGTTCATATCCAAAAGCAGTCCAGCAGCAGCAGGACTCCTCATCTTCCCCCTATGTGGTTCGACCTCCTCCAGATTCCAGCCTCAGCTCCAGTCCCTACACCTCTCTACCTCCTTCACCAGCCCTCAGTGATGCCCATCCCCTTCCATCTGCCTCTTCTTCCTCCTCCTCTTCAATATCCATCCCTCTCTCTATCTCTGCCAGCTATGTCTCTGGATTAAGTTCCACCTCACAAGGGAATCTGGACTGCAGCCCTGCACCTGGTGTCCCAGGCCAGTGTCCAAACCCCACGTCTTTGGAAGATCTGTTCTGGTTGGCAGCAATCCAGCAGCAGTTTGGAGGGGATGCATCTCTCTTAGAAGCCTTAGGGGGAACACCAGAGAGAGGTGACAGAGACAGGGGGGTCGTTGGAGGATTTCTGGGGTGTGAAGATGCAGTGGAGGTGCTACTCAACTCGGCTGCCGCTGCTGTAAGCTCACAGGTGCAGTGTGTGTATTTGTGTGTTAGATGGTGTTCTCTAGTAGGTGGTAGGTGTGTGTGTGGGTGGATGGGCAATGGCAATGTTTTTTTCTGAGGGCGGGAGAGAGAGAGAGAGAGAGAGAGAGAGAATGTTTTTGAGAGGTGCTGAGAGTGAGATGAAATAGAGAGCATATTCACGTGCATAAGTTGCTCTTTCACATTTTAAATTTGTGGCACACCAAAATCTCAAATTATCTTTTACTCCTTTCCATCCATTATTCCTTCTTTCCTTTCCTCTCTCAGTTCCCAGTTTTGTCTCAAAGCTCTGGAAGCAGTAATCTGGGAGACTCGAGCAGTGAGAGTGGAGGTGATGTAAAGGCCTCTGAGCTGTGTCACCGTCCTCTCCTCTTTGTTTCCTCTGGCCCTACATCTCTCCACAATGGCAATCCACCCCAAGGCACGTACCACCAGCCCTCAAGCCCTTCATCCCGCCTTCACCATCCGCAGCTTCATCCTCATCATCACCATCACCCCCATCATCTCATTAACAGTCATCACCACCATCATCAGCTCCAAGCTAGCCAGGTAAAGATGAAGATCGGGCAAAGATTATGCCAATGTACGAAAGAGTTTTTTTTTATTGGCTGGTTGTATCCTAGTATGCCATTTTTCAGAGGATTTGCATTGATAGACCCTTAGGGAAGGAGGCTGTGGAGAATGTTTTAGGAAACTGGGCACAAATGAATCAAGACCACTGTCCTGGTATTCTGACTGGTTTAGAGCATAGCAAAATTCCATAAAATGATAAGCTTTGAAAGATAGTAGCTCAAATTACACCGAACCCATCCCTCCTTTAGATTCACAACTGAAACCGTATGAAATAAATATGATTAGAATATAAAAGGTTTGGTGGTAGTTCTTCTAAGACAGAAACAAGTTAGTCCACATTTGAAATGTGGTCTGTTTTTACCTTTAATCCCTTCCACTTTTCAAAAGACCGTATTGCTTGGGCGTGTGTTAAACTTTTTGACGATTATGGATTTGCCATGCTAAAAAACTTAAAAGATAAAAATAAAGAATTGGTGTCAGTGTTGCAGAGTAATGTAAAAACAATGGAATTTAATGATAATTGGTTTCAGTATTTAATCAAGCAAGGAAATCTTCAACCAAGTCATTTTTCAGTGAGGTTGACAGACAAGGTGACTGCCGTCAACAAGCAAGTTAGCTAACTAGCTATATTACTATCTAAGTTATACACTGTATACAAACTGTAGCTGTGTCTACACTTAATTTACATGAACAGTGTGCCATATTTAATGTTCTCCCTATTCATTTACTGCAAAGGGTTTAAGAGCTGTGGTAGTCCTTTGACACACAAGCGATGGCTAGCTAGCAGGATACTTAGCTATATTATTTGATGCAGCTTTTTTATTTTCAGACATCGTTACAATGTGCTCAGATGGACAAGTCGGCGTATTTGTACATGTCTGATGCCGTTTCAAAGCTGCGACGATGTTCAGGGATGTGTTAGGGTGAATGTGGAACAGGTCTCTGAGATTACCATAATATATGCTATTATTGTGTTGTAATCCTGATCACTGTCACTTGCACTCAGTCAGGCAGATTATAGATTATGAGCACACACATGTCTGTTTGCATGCTTGTGACATGGCTCGCGACATAACGGACACGCGCGAGCAGCATACGCGTGCACACCTCATGGTATCACGTCACATTACACTGTATGTACGTATCTCGGGTGCTAATAGTTTTAATGATTTACTTGTACACTATGTGTATGTGGAATTTTGTGTGAATCAACATGCTTTCTTATTAATGATATATTGTCATTTTATATCATACACAGTACATATGACATGAATGAGATTTTATATCATACACAGTACACAATGCTATCTTCTATCACTTCTACAGCAACAGCCATCTTCCATTTACAAGAAATTGCACAGTGGATCCACATAATGTGTTTTATTTAACAAAAACATAATAAATGCAACCCTTTATGAAAGGAGTCTCCAGTTTCAGCGTTTAGTAGCAGTCAGGATATTTTCAGGACGGATGTTTTTTGTCTTAGAAATGAGACGTCTATATGTGTATAGTGTTTATAAAGCAAGTGGTACAAGGCTAATTAAACTTCTTGTCTAATCCTCCCTCTTATTTCCTTTAGGCTGGGTTGCATGAGCGTTTCTCAGACGAGCAGCTTGTGAGTCTGTCTGTGCGCGAGCTGAATAGGCACCTGCGTGGCGTGAGCAAAGATGAGGTGGTGCGTCTGAAGCAAAAGCGTCGCACCTTGAAGAACCGAGGCTATGCTCAGTCGTGCCGCTACAAACGCCTGCAGCACCGGCATGCACTTGAGTCTGAGAAACACATCCTCACACAGCAGGTACACACACACACACACACACACACACACACACACATATATATATATATATATATATATATATATATATATATATATATATATATATATATATGTTTCGTGTTACCGATCTTCTTGTATCCTAACCCATCTTTGTGGAGAGTAACAATTCCAATTCTCAAATCCTCTGAGAGTTCTTTACCATGAGGTGCCATGTTGATCATCCAGTGGTCAGTATGACTGAATTGTACTCAAAGCACCAAATATTAAATGCTCTATTATAAGATACACACATTTGTATGGTCCTATCAAGCTGACAAAAACATGAACATGATGAATAGGACATGTGACTTTGCATGGTTAAACAATGTACAGCTGTTATTACTTAGGGTGTACTCACTTTTGTTGCCAGCTATTTAGACAATAACGGCTGTATGTTGAGTTATTTTCAGAGGACAGTAAATCTATACTGTTATACAAGCTGAACATTGACTACTCTAAAATATATCCAAGATTCATTTCTATAGTATTGTCCTTTGAGAAGATATATATACATATATATATATATGCAGTTACTGTGTTCCAAGGCATTCAAGCATGATGCTGGCATTTTACACTAGGCATATTGAACATGGTGACATGTGACACTTGAAGAGAGCTATCAGTACACTGATTTGTAACCTATTCACTCTCCAGTTCATATTTATAAATATACATACACAAAATGTGCCTCTACTCATCTACAGCTGCCAGCTGAATGTAATCGTGAATGCCAAGAGTATTTCTCTTACATAAGTGTTTTGTAAATGAACTCTCTCTCTATCCCGCTCTCTTTCCCCCTCCCTCATTTGTGTTTGTACATCTCTTTCCCTCTGTCTCTAATAATCTTCCTTCTCTGTATCTCTCTCCCTGCCTCCACCTTTCTCTCTCATCCTCTCCCTCCTCAAATCTTTTTCTCTCACTATCTACCTCCCTGCTCTCTTTTTTTTCTCTCTCATCCGATGTTGTCTGTCTTCTGCCTTGTCTCGCTCATTACCTAGCTTTCTCTCGCTCCCTCTATCCTTCTATCTTACCATTCTACCATGCCTCTCTCTCATTTTCCCTCTCTATGCTTTCTATCATTTATCGTTCTCTCCAGCTGATTTGTCTCTTTTTCTCTCTTCATCTATATCTCGTAAATCTGTCTTCTAACGTTTCTCGTTCCTTCTTTTCATCTCTCTCTCTAAATCCGTTCTCTCGAGATATACCTTGTCACTCTCTGTATCCTTCATTCTTTTTCGTTGTTAATTCCTCTCTCCCTCCATCGTTCTCCGTATTTCACTGACTCCCACTCTCACTATATCCCCTCTCTAGCTGGAGCAGCTGCAGTGTGAGCTGTCCCGTGTGCTGAGAGAGCGAGACGCCTACAAGGCTCGTTACGAGAAGCTTGTTAACTCCAGCGAGGCCACGCCCACTCAGACCAACAACCAAACTTCTCCTCCCACAGACTATTTCCTCTAAAAGGAAAGCAGGACACCAAACTGACAGACTCAAGAGAATGGCTACTTCACCCGCAAAGGGGAAATAAGCTATTTAACCAAAGCCAGTCGAATTTGAGTGTTCAAGTCAGGGATTCACCAGAGTCACTTTGGAAGGACTTCACTTGCAGCTGCTGGACTACGGTTTTGGTTTGATCACTGTGAGGTTGACAGGAGCAGAAAAGGCTTTGCCATTTTCCGAGTTTGAATTTTCTCTAGGGAAAACCAATAATAAAGAGATCTGTATAGACAGCAGATCCTCTTCCTCAGCCCCGGAGCTAATTGTTGGACTTCACGAGTTTTTCTGTGTGCTGGCGCTCTGAACTGACTGAATAAGGTTTTTTTTGGAAACTTTAACGTAGATTTGTAAAAGTATAAAATTGCTGCTATATATAATCAACACTGTGTCTGAAATCGCTTCCTCACTCGATTTATTGCGTGGACTGTTTTGTTCATGGGCCAAATGAAAATGAAACTACAAGACCAAAGTGATTTTCTGTGATAAATGCATAATTAACATCATTACATTTTGGGTTAACAATTTAGAAGTCAAATTTGAACTAGAACCTCTTTACGTTGTGGTAAATAGTGTGCTTCAGGTGTACACCATGGATACTAATGTAGCAAACTATCCAGGGAATATTGTTTTTCCAGTGAGAATTTGGATAATGCTAGAATTTGGCTACCTTCCATAACAACTATGAACAGAGAAGCCTTACTCATTTCATCTGTAAAAACGGATCTAATGGGATTGTGACCAATTAAAGGAAAACATACTGCTTATGATGTAGGAGATATTTTTGCTTTGTTTCTAGCTGCACACTGCAAATCAATACAAAGTTCTTCTAATTAATATCAAACCAAGCATTTCGATAGGTGTGGACTATTCCAGGATGACTCCACCCCCTGATCCCAACCCAAGCAAACACCTGGGGAGATTTTAGTGTGATAGTGACCAGTATTAATTCATTCAAGTGGAGGAAAATTCAGAAAAAGCAGTAGATTCCTTAATCAGTGACAGGAGTGGAGCTTCCAGCCTTGAGTTTTGGCTTGTTGCAGTTTTCTGAGATGTTTTTCTGCTCACTGCCATTGTAAAGAGTGGCTATTTGAGTTACATTAGACTCAAATCTCTCATTAAAAAGGTATTTCCAACCACAGAATTTACACTAAGTGGATTTTTTTTGTTGTTATTTCGAAACTGTAGTTTCTGAAAAACTTAAACTAGCCACTTTGGCATCAAGAACTACACTACATGTTCAATCTATAATACCACAGTTTTTTCCCATTGCTCAATTGATTAGCTTATTGGGATCATTATATTCTATATAAATTATATATCTCACAGATTTACACAATTTTCTCTGAAATTTTATGGCAAAAATAGTCAATCAGTTTGAATTCTTCTGTATTTTCACCAGTAACAACCGACCTACTTCTGAGGCTATTAAAAAATTTTGATTGATTTTCTTTCTTTCTTTTTGTGGAAGTATCCCATGCATAAAAAACAAAGGCTCATTATACAAAAAATAGGGTGGGGGGCAAAAACATGTGCAATGTTCATTAACACTTTATTTGTAACTAAATATTCAGGATAAAACTGGTTGCCATGTTGCAGACATAAGCAAAGCAATCAAGAGGGATCTTTGAACTGCTTTTATTGTGTGAATTTTGTCTGTGATTAGTAAGTGGATCAAGGAGTTTTGAGTGATTAAAGTTAAAAAAATAATAATAAAATACTTAAAATGTTTGTTAAACCTCAGAATACACAGAGCTGGACGCTGTGGGTTATTGATTTTTTTAAAATTATTATTATTATTATTACTATTATTATTATTATTTTAATGACTAAGTGACATGCAAAGACTTGCAAAATTAGACTCCCATTACCATGATTCATGAGGAAATTTCATTGCGACCTTTCTTTTAGAATCGTAAATTAGTATTTTTTCTAAGGATTATTTATGTGATCATTATTTTCATTTGCTGGATTCTCATTTTATTGAGTGTGTGTTTTATTTATTTTATAGGTGAAGTACTACCATGTCGGTTTACACTGTAGTGGTGATTATTTGACCATTGCTCTACGGCAATGATAGAAATGAGTGCAGAACGCATTACTATTCTCATTTAAATTATATCTCAAATGTGTCTTAAATAAATCCATTTTGAATACTTCCTGTGTATTTAATCATTCACATCATCTTAAACGTTCAAAATTTTCCATCACCCCAACTGAGCTCTCTCTCTCTCTCTCTCTTTCTCTCTAACTCACTAAGGCCGGGGCAGGATGACCTCACTCTCAGCCCTCCCTCCTTGCTCTTTCTCTCTTTCTCTCGCTCTACATTGGTGTGGGGATTAGAAGGATAATAGGCCTCGGTCAGCTCACTGCCGGAGCGCTTTGGAAAAGGCAGGGGGCCTTTGTGGTCAGGGCATACACAATGTTTCAGGAACTCACACACACACTACACACACAGCTAGAAACCAGACAAATTCCAATTTGCATACAGATACTATGTATTGGATATAAGAAGTAAAAATGAAAGAAAAATGAATAGACAGTAGAGAGAGAGAGGGAGGGAGGGAGGGAGGGAGTTAGGGAGGGAGAGAGGGGAAAAGTCAGGAACAGAATGTCTCAAAATGTGCAGAGTAGTACTGTGTCATTTTTGAACAAGACAGGTTTTTTTTTGCCATTAATCTAACAATAGGAGAGGTGTGTGTTTGACAAGACATGGAGGATATCTTATTGTTAACATTGTCTAATTAGGTGTGTTAGAGAAAGCAATCATTTTTTTCAGGATAGACAGAATGAAGAGAATACTTCCTAATGAAGCACATGCAGAGCAGGCCTGATATCAATACGCTCTTCAGTAATGATTATTGTATCGTTAATTATTACTGTTTATGTCAATGCATGTTTGCTGATTTTAATATAATTCACTGGGTGGGGTCACAGTGGGTCCATGGTGTGAGTCAGGAATGTACTCTGGATGGGGTGACAATAAAATATATTTGCATGGGGTAGCCAAGGGTAAGCCAATTTCAGCCAATAATAATATCACAAACTTTATCTTGATTTATAAAAATAAACAGTATGGCAATGATCCATTCGGGAACCTAAAGCCTCTAATTTTATTTGTGACCCGAGCCAAATGATCTGACTCAGTGAAAAGAGCTGGATTTTCCATGACCAGTGTACAGTAATGTGTATCGTCTAGAGGACAAATCAGATTTAGGACCCAAACTCTATTTAGATGAATAAGCTGGGGAGGCAAAGGTTTCTGTATTTTGTGTGGTTATTTTAATGATGTCTTTTTAGTTTACAGTCTTTTTAGTTTTTAGTTTGCATATCTGTTACATATAGTTCTTGCCATACTTCAGTAAAAAAGCTGGTAAGCAGGCATCTGTCTGGTATGTTACTTGTGCATTCAACAGACACATACCTCATATACCTCAGGATCACCTGGGCCATCATCATCATCATCATCATCATCATCATCATCATCATCAAAAACATCTCGTATCAGACGCTTGTGGAAACGTGGGCTTAAAGTTGCTCTCTGCTGCCCCCTACTGATTCCAGGCTGTAAAAATTCTATAAATTAAACGGTGTCTAGAAAATGTCTAGAATGTATAAACGAAACGGAAAAAATATATTATTGGTCGGTAATTAAGACAGACACCCCACAAGATTAAAGGCATTTTTATCTATTAAAAATCTGCATAATCTGGTGGTGTCTGAAATATTCGTCGTTAAAGATTTGATAATAGATGTCATTTATTTTTAACAATAACATACAGAGAGAGAGAGAGAGAGAGAGAGAGTCGTGAGCGCGGATCAGGTGGATTCAGAGCAGAGAGTGGGCGTGTTCGCGCCTGCGGGAGCGCGCATGATTAAAGGAAAGGGAGCGCGCCCGAGCCGCTCCAAACTGAAGTGCAAGACGGCGAGAGACGCGCGGAGCGAGAGCATCTCTCTGATGGGTGTTTTGGAGATCCTCGGTCGAGGTAAGAAGCGAGTTTGGGGGGAAGAAAACAGCATGGAAGCTCCTCCATCTGCCATTTAGCCTATTTAAATAAGAAAGGGAAGGTTTGGTGAATAAATTGTGGTGAAGTTACTGGTTGATGTGGAGGTGAAGTTTTGGGACTAGGGAGATAAGATTGGAGAGATGAGGAGATGAGGCACTGTATATATATATATATATATATATATATATATATATAGATGTTAAATATATAGAGAGATGTTAAAACTGCTCTCCTCCTCTTCCTCCTTCTCCTCTCTCTGTCAGTTACTGTAGGTAACAGGTAGAGCATGGTGGTCTCCAGTCATCTTTCTTTGAACTCACTTCATCTTCATGCTCCTCTATTTCTGAATGGTATTGCAGGGTATGATGCATAACATTTATCACTAATAAATCATCCGTTCATTTGAATCATTTTATAAGCACTCTACTATTTAAGCCAACAAAGATCCTGGAGGCAGAGAATGTCAAACCCACCGACCTAATCTAAAAAAAAATAAATAAATAAGACTAATCTTACCTAATTCACCTTTAAACCTCTGTTCACCTTTGCTGTAATGCTGGATGGAAGAGCTCGGGTTTAGATTTCAATGACAAATATTTTCTTACAGTATATATATCAGAATATTTCTCTCTTTCTCTCTCTCTCTCTCTCTCTCTCTCTCTCTCGCTCACTGTGTCCTTATCTGTCCTAACCACCAAGTAAAAACCCAGATTAGTTTCAATCTAGCAGCCAGAAATCCAGATGTAGGTTTAGCTCTCTGCCTAATGACTGAGTCAGGAGTCAAGAAATGCCAAGGAACAACTCTCTGAGAGTAGTAAATGTGTAGAAGATGATGAAGATCAGATCCCGGAATGAGTACAGGACAATGTTTATGATTTTGATTCTAGCCATAGGTATAAAACTGTACAGTATGCAGGTGAGAATATGCACTGAAACAGGATCGAAGGCGCGATCTTTCAGGTATCCATGTGGGAGCCGCCCACAGCAAGAGGGTGAGTCAAGAATGCCGAAGCTCCACGCGCATTGGGATGAATATGATGAGTAGAAGTGTGTCAGGATAACACAGGGGTCGGGAGAGCACACTCCTTGAGTTCACACTGTTATTGTTTCCTGTGTGCAAGCTGCTCTTTTCTTAAATTAACTCTCAACCCTTAAATATAGTACTTCTGTCTGTCATGTCAGGTTTGGTTTTTGCAGGAGGATGATTCAGCACTTTTGCCTCACACCCCAAGTGTTTATTCTAGTTATCACTGTAATTCTTGTCATTATCAAAGCATAATTTGGCTGTCCTGAGCTTTTTCTGGCTTGTTTCTTTTTCCAAACAGACTCAGATGGGAGTAGAGGGAAGGTGCTGTAGGGGTGTGTCTAAAAAAAAGAGGCTAATATACACACAAAGAAGCAGGCTGTCACTACAACATATTATACACTTGTATTGAGGCCAGGGTTCTACACAGCTCAAGTTGTAATTCCGAATCATTTTGAGTCCTAAATTTGCAACATAGTGGAGGAGAGAATAGTTACTGTGCTGAAGGACAGGTTTTGTTAATTTTTTCAAAGTTAAAGCATGCATGTTGTACAATTTTACACTGTGAAACAGTTTGTATTTGACTTTGGTTGACTTTTCAACAACATGGCACATACACCGATCAGGCATAACATTATGACCTAATATTGTTTTGGTCCCTCTTTTGCTGCCAAAACAGCCCTGATCCATCGAGGCATGGACTCCACTAGATCCCTGAAGGTGTGCTGTGGTATCTGGCACCAACAGATGTTAGCAGATGTTAGCAACAGATCTTTTTAAGTATACTTACAGGACTTAAAGGATACTTTTGATAGATACTGACCACTGCAGACCGGGAACACCCCACAAGAGCTGCAGTTTTGGAGATGCTCTGATCCAGTCGTCTAGCCATCACAATTGGGCCCTTTTCAAACTTGCTCAAATCCTTACACTTGCCCATTTTTCCTGCTTCTAACATCAACTTTGAGGACAAAATGTTCACTTGCTATCTAATCAGTGGAGATCATCAGTGTTATTCACTTCACCTCTCACTGCTCATAATGTTATACCTGATCAGTGTATGTGTTATGTTGTTGAAAAGTATAAAAGTAAAAGAACAAAAATCTTAATTTCATCTTGCTCTGTTTTTGTTTCTTCTTTCGATCTGCATAGCATGACTTTGTCCAGCGCCCCGCCCGTCCGTAGAGGAAGCACTCCTGTTCCATTCAAATATCAGCTCCGAAGAGAAGAAGCAGTCAATGATGACTGTGACTGGACACCAGGAATCGGAGTAACTGAAGCAACGTCGCCTCCTCCAGTTAGCTTCATCCCGGCTCAGGATGAGGCAGCGGGTGCTGATGTGGAGGAGAAACAGGGAGGCCCGTTCAGGATCGCCCTGCTTGGCCAGAACGGAGTGGGGAAGACGTCACTCGCTATCGCCCTTGCAGGGGAAATGGACAGAACTGCATCTGTGGACTCAGATGGTACATCGAATCGATTTACTATGACAACTCATAAGCTGGAATGATTCTAGGGCTTTGCATATACATTAGCAATGATGTCAATGAAGTCAGAGACCAAGAATAATACTACACTTAGTTATTGTAGGGTTATCAGAGACGACACGCTCTAGCGATGTTACACCCTTGTTCGTGAAATGAACAAGGAAATGATTTTATTGTTAATTTGAATAGTTCTGTGTCGTTTTTATGTATTAGCCTCACTCATGTTGTAAAACCACATTCCAAATGGCTTCCTATTGACTTCCTGCATCATATATAAGACATGGCACTGTGTCATCTATATATTTCATTAGACAGTCAACTCCATTTGAGATTCCACCAAACAGCATAACTGTTATAAGATCCTGACCGTATTGCATGTTCTCCCCGTGCTTCAGAGGTGTCCTTCTGGTGTTCCTGCTTCCTTCCCCAGTCGAAAGACATGCCTCGTAGGCTGACTGGCATCTCTAAATTGTCTGGAGTGTGTGAATGAGTGTGTGCACACCTGTGATTGGTCCTGGGTTTCCACCATGTTGTTCACCACCCCAAGGCCCCTGGGATAGACTACAGGTTCCACCTGACCTTGCATATCATAAACGTTAGAAATGTAGAATCTATTAGATTATCTAGTAATAAATGAATAAAAACTGAATATAATTTACAAAATGAAAAAAAAAAAAATCATATTTTTAATAACTCAAGGCCTCCAGGTTAATCCTGGGTACCTCATTTGGACATTGTAGTATATTTTATATAATTATCTTTATGAAAATTACCTCGTGACCTTTTCACATAATGATGTTTATTCCTAAATGACACCAAAGATTTAATGATGATGATGATGATGATGACATTATTCAGTGGAACAGCTGACCACAGTCATGAAAATACAGAAAGCTCTCTACAGAAGTCAATTTATGAAACATTTTTAATGCTTTTCTTATGGCTTCCCCAACCGCTTGAAACCAGAAGCATGACCTTGATTGTTAATATACCGTAGCAGAGATTTTTTTTGTACTCAGTGGGGGTCTTATTGCAGTTACATAAGCACCTCGAGAGAGAAAGAAGAAAAAAAAAAACAGCAGTCTCTCAGGAGCTGTTCTCTCTCAGGTCACGGCAGTTTGTGTGTGTGTGTGTGTGTGTGTGTGTGTCTCACAGGCGAGGGCTATGTTCGCACCGTTACCGTGGATGACGAGGAGAGCACCATCTTTATCTTTGATAACTGGAGACAGGTGAGATTTTTAAAAACCTCTACATATATCTCGATGTCAGGTTGTGAAGGTTTTCTGTTCTTCTTTAGAATTCTAAGCACAAGGATCTCAGTCTTACATTCACAATCAATGTTTGTTTTTTTTCTTGTCACTAGAATGCCTGCTGAAGTCGTTAAAGCTTCAGCACTGGAGCAGCAAGTGTTCATTTGGAAACATGTAGAAAGGCTTAAGCTTGTTCATGTAAAATGTTACAGGAATGATTGGTAAAATTATTTCATTAATATTTATTCAAAATATAACTATTGTTATTTAGAGTGTATATTTAAAGGAAATGACAACACAACACAAAATAACCCAAGATCATGCAGTATTTGCAGAGCTTTAATAACTCAAATAAAACAAAATGCAAATAATTTGTAAACAAATTGTGTAAATGCTTCGGCTAAATAACATTAAGAAATCAGTATTTGGCGGAATAACCCCTGATTTGCATGTGTTTTGGCTCCATGCTCTCCACCAGTTTTTCACATTGCTGTTGGGGAACTTTATACAACTCTTTTTGCAAAAAAGCAAACAGCTCAGCTTTGCTTGATGGTTTGTGACCATCCATCTTCCTCTTGATGACATTCCAGAGGTTTTCAATGGGGTTCAAATCCGGAGATTGGGCAGTGGTCTCTTATTTTTTTCCAGAGTTGTAAATATCATTTATTTACATACATCTGATTTTCCACTAGCCATTAAATAGGCCTAGCAATTTTTGACTGTTAAAATTCCCAATGTATGACAAAATCCAAAAATTATTAAATATAAAAATATTACAACAAACATTAGACAAAGTATGTCTGCAATTGCATATGTAATTAAGGTCGCTATTTGTGCAAGTATTTCTTTTCCACATCTTTTTTTCCTGTAACACCAGCTCTGATCGGCTCGCTATTTAATGCATGATACGCAGCTAAAACATTACAAGACACGCTAGTTTTTATTTTTTTAAACATTACAAGACAGGCTAGTTTTTGAATTTCTTTTTTATTTTTTAGTATTTATTACCTTATTACCTATGTTTGTGGATACTATCTATCTATCTATCTATCTATCTATCTATCTATCTATCTATCTATCTATCTATCTATCTAGTTAGCAAAACGTGAAACAACCAAAGGAAAAGTGTAGTTTAACACAATTCCACAACTGCTGTGAACTTTAATCTTTCATTAGATTGTTTGCTTGACTATTTTGTTGTTGCTACATTGCTAAATGCTACAGTGCAAAATAAGCACCGGAATAAGACGACCAGGTTAACCAGTAAGCTAACTGGCATGTTGAGAAAAGTAGAGACGCTGCAATTTTAGCAAGGCAGAGCTTCAGGAGAAAGCAGAAGAACAAAACGATTTGTTATCCCTAGCTTTGCTGGGATCATGTCATGGATTAGTTGGTCAGTGATATGTTGCGACACTAATGAACAGAAGAGTAAAACAGCACTCTTTTCGCTCTGTAGGCCTGTAATGACATTTGTCTCTGCAGAAAAGGTGTAGGCATGGAAGAAACACGCTTAAAAGAAGAAAAAAAAGGTCAGTAGTGAATGTGTGGTGTAGAAAAGGACAACAGGCTGTGATTGGGCATTAGAGGAAGATAAAAGTGTATAGAAACAGCATTCCTGGACATTCACAATGGACAGAGGAATATGTGTGTGAACACTATGTTTCCTGTAATTTGATTTTGCAAGAAATGTTCCAGGATTGAAATGTTGATTTAGATGCTTATTTGCATACAGGGCAGATGTGAGGACTGGTGAGATTTCTTGCCTGAGCCCTAACACTTTAAATTAACTCACATTTACAGTAGTGTTAGGTTTATAGTTACAAAAGGCACAGTGATGTTTGTTGTAAAAGCATAGTTATAGTCATAGATATTGTTAGTATGCACACATAAGTAAATAAGACTGTGGATAGAGAGGATGTAAATAAAAAGGCTTTTCCTCTTTATTTACATGTATTGCTGGTGCTTTACTGCTGTATTGTTGTGCATGTGTAAGAGAAAGCAGTACCATCTAAAATGTCTGAACAAGCACATAATCTGTAAAAGCTTTGATTTTTTTTTTTAGCTCATAAAAGGTGCCACTATATGAAATTAACGAAATAAACAAAGAAAGAATCAAAAAAAGGGGCAACATTTAAATTTTTTATATATTAGTATTTTTTAATGTTCACTGATCAGGCATAACATTATGATCAGTGAGAGGTGAAGTGAATAACACTGATGATCTCCTCATCATGGCACCTGTTAGTGGGTGGGATATATTAGGCAGCAGGTGAACATTTCGTCCTCAAAGTTGATGTTAGAAGCAGGAAAAATGGACAAGTGTAAGGATTTGAGCGAGTTTGACGAAGGGCCAAATTGTGATGGCTAGACCACTGGATCAGAGCATCTCCAAAACTGCAGCTCTTGTGGGGTGTTCCCGGTCTGCAGTGGTCAGTATCTATCAAAAGTGGTCCAAGGAAGGAACAGTGGTGAACCGGTGACAGGGTCATGGGCGGCCAAGGCTTATTGATGCATGTGGGGAGTGAAGGCTGGAACGTGTGATCCGATCCAACAGACGAGCTACTGCTGCTCAAATTAATGCTGGCTCTGATAGAGAGGTGTCAGAATACACAGTGCATGACGGGTCAGGGCTCAAGATTCAACTAATTGTTAAACATTTTCCGTCACTGTCTGCCCTGTAAGCCTGCTTGTTTTTTAGGAATCACATACATGTTTGTTCACATAAACAGTATACAGTAGGTATTGTAGGTAGTGTAGTGCTCTCCTCCAAGCATGTTAAGTTGCTCTGTGTTGTACTGTGAATGGG
>NC_080715.1:37076854-37249354 GCF_019097595.1 Hemibagrus wyckioides | reverse complement strand
AGTCAAAACAGTGTTCTGTGCCATTATTTAAAAGTCAACATCACCGATCTTGATCATCAGTCAACACTTCGCCACTTGTTTCTGTAGTAAAAAATCTAGCGTTATTAACTTCCGTCAACTTGCTTAAGATTAGCTTCAATTATCACACTTTTAGTAAAGCTCCGTGTAAATGATTGCTTTGATTGAAAACATTTTGTAGGATTTACAAACATTTTCGAAAGGCAGATTTTCTGAGTGCAAAGCTTATTTGCATGTAGCACCGCCCACCAAACTCCATAAAAGGTCGAGAGCACGGACAGCTGAGAGCACAAAATGAGCTCTCAGGGTAAAGGCTTAAAATTAAAGTTAAAGTTATTTTGACTCCTTTTAACATGTTCTCGAAGGTATACCTGGTCCCTGGGTTGTTGATCAAGACTCCAAAGCACTTATATAAGTCGCTCTGTATAAAGAAGTCTGCTTAACGCTGTAAACATAATGAAAATATATATATTCCAGATATAAAAGTTCAGTAATCAATGCAAATGATCTGATGTAAAGTCAAACAAGTAAATGTTTTTTATGTTGGTTAGACTTTTTATGTCTGCATTTACACCCACTCAGGCACACAAATACTTTTCACATCATTTTCATAAATACAACATTTCTTGTGTAGACATTCTTCAAACTATTTATGAATAAATCAGTTCTTATCCACCTGATACACAAGGAGCATTCTATATTATTATTATTATTATTATTATTATTATTATTATTATTATTATTATTATTAGTCATACCACATACTGCCTACACTATTTCATATGTATAAATATAAACCTAGCTTTAAAAAAATCATCCAGAACTTATGAAATCCTTCTGAGTTTCTTTCTGAATCCCAGTGATTTATAAACAGGAACCATTACAGTACTGTACTACAGTACAGTTACTTGTGTAGCTGTGAATCTGTTCCCACCTTTATCCAATTATATGTGTGTATGGAATTTATTTAATAGAAACCATGTTAGCAGGAAATAGTCATACGGCTAGATATGGAAGCATTTTCACTCAATTTTTAGATTTTTTTTATGTACACTCTGTTAGACTCTATGTCTAACAAGAATCTGAGCATGAAGAATCAAACAAGAAATAATGTGAAGCATCCATCCATCCATTTTCTAAACCTTCTTTATTCCTAATTAGGGTCAGGGGATCTGCTGGAGCCTATCCCAGCACACATTGGGCAAAAGGCAGGGGTATAACCTGGACAGGTCACCAGTCAATCACAGGGCCTAATTTGAAGCAGTAGTGAAATTAGGGTTTTTATATATATGTCTTATTTATAGTCAGGAAATTCATATAATACTATAAATATGTATGAGTAAAGCTACTAAACAGAGGTTTTTTAGAAATGAATAAACACTGCGTAGGGAAGGTCATTTAGTATTTTAGTACATAAATGTGTCTAAACTAAATATTGATATTGAATAAGGCCTACCGAATCTAATGTGACATGGTCAGATGAGCTCATGTGAATCAAATGATGTCAAGAAACAGAGAAAGGTTGTCTCGGTTTAAGTTCCTTTTACACTGGAGGAGGCGGTGCACTGTCTGATCGTTGCCTGGCGACAGTAGTCATAGAAACTGGGAAACGTTGTCACATGAAAAAAAAATCTCTGTTTTCTTTTTCAATCATTTTAGAAGGAACAGATAAAAATATAAAGGACTGAGAGATGAGCCGCTTGTGGGGAGACACAGATTTTATTATTGGAAATTATAAGAAAGATCAAGCATCGCTTAAAGCATGGTTTTATTAGCGTGTCGATGAAAATAATTAGTTTTCATTCACAAATTCAAAAAATGATTCACATCCATTTTAAGCACTGTGTTCCTTTTTTATGAAAAGAAATGTGGGGTATGATAAGATCACAGTTTCGAGTAAACCTCAAGGTGGCAGCATAACCTCACTAATCAGCCTCAAGCAGCGGGTTTATTAGAGATTATTGATTCCTAATCCAACATTCTGCTGCCCTCTTGTGGAGGTAACACCGTGTGTATGAGTGCAACAGGGCATACAAATACCTGAAGATCTTTATCAGAAATAAAGTAAAGTAAAGCACTATTATGTGTCTATTCACATATACTCAGTATGTTTACATTCTTGTGCACTTTATATTCTTTATTATTTGACATGTATACATCCAGTGACAATTTAATACCCTCTCATTATATGCAATCCCTATGTTCAACTGTGCAATAACTGATTTAAATCTATATAAATAGTATTTACATTCTTATTTCTACCAACTTATAATCGACTTATTTATCACTGTTGCCTTGGCTTCAGGTATTTTTTTATTATTAAATTTGTAAGAAGGATGTATAATTTGTACCACATTATATGAGAATTGCACTGCAAGGACTGCTCTAATTTCGCTGTGCTGTACTAGTATAGTGACGATAAAATTTCCACAGGAAAAAAATAGCGTAAAACAGTGTAAATAAGACTGAAAAAGATTTGCAATAAACCAAACTTAATTGTAAACATATCTGCCTAGCTTTAAGCTTTACATTTCCTATTGGTGGATAATTTCATTCTTTCTAGAAAAATAATTGATTGAGCAAATTGATCTATTTTACAATTTCAGGCTTAAAATAAGTAAAAATTTCTAGATTCCAATTTATTTACTATATCTTTAAAGAGTATTAAATAGAGATTAAAATAAATTATACAAACGATTATTAACCCTTTTTCTAACTAGGTTTAATTTTTTTTTTTTTGGCAGATTATCTTGTTTCTTTCAATATAGAAATACTGAAAATCTCCCAAAGATTTCTTTTTATTTCATGAAATGTGTAAAACTGTTTAGAATTAGGTTTAATAATTTCAGAAAGGCTAGGTCATCATGACTAGATTTAATATATTTTACCTTGCTAGGATGTCCTATTTTTAGGAACATAACTTCCTTCAGTTTGATGTGACTAACAAAGGGAAAGTTTCGAAATAAGTAATCTTAATACAAACCTGCCTGTCTGGTGACAACATAAAGAATAAAGGAAAGTAATCACTCCTCAAACTTCCTTATTCTATCTGAGTCACTCATTTACTATCGGGGTCAGTGCTGGGTATCTCAACATTGAATTCATAACTTATAACACTGAAACCTGGTGTATTATTAAAGTTGAGCACAAAAGTGATCATGGGTCTAATAGCTTAATTAGAAAAAATAAATCCTCATTATGATACAATTGGAAGTTGTTTAGTAATTGTACTGTATGGATCAGTAAACAGTGAGAACTATGTATATACATATATATATATATATATATATCTGTGCTTAAACAAGCATTATAAGCACAGGTGATCATACCCATACTCACATGTAGATATGATAGATAGATAGATAGATAGATAGATAGATAGATAGATAGATAGATAGATAGATAGATAGATAGATAGATAGATCATGTGTACTCCCTCAATACTTTTTGAAGGCACTTGATTACCTAGATGCAAGGTCGGACCTTGGCGCACTATAATTTGGGTCACTGAAGACAATTTGCAGTGATATGACTACCCATAAAACCCAAACATATAAAATATTTCAGTTTTATATGTCATATAAATGTGTTAGCGTAATCACACAAGCTAGTGGATTCTTTTGAAAAAACATAAAATATATAATACAAATACAAAAATATATAGAACGTCAAATAAGTTTAAAAATTGCTTACATAAGTAATCTTTTGAGCACTACAACAACCATAAGAAGCTATTCGCACTTGACGTTGACATTAACCGCCTCTGAAATTTTTTTTTCAGTGAACAAATGCATGTGCATCAATGCTCTCTGGTTTTTAGCCCTTAAAATAAATGACGTACTGATCAGCACCCTAACTACTGATCTTGGGGATTGATTGAGACACAGCCATGGTTTGAAATGGTTAGTGTGGAAGAACTTGAATGTCCTGTTTGTTTGTTTTGTTTATTTTAATTAAAAGACTTTCACAACAGAATAGCAGTCAAGAAAAGAAAACACACCCTGATGCATGAGTCTACTTGTGTTTAAACTATTACAGAAACACAAGAGACAGTCAACAAAATGACATGGAGAATTGTAAGGCTCAGTTTCGAGTGTCCAAGAAGATTAGCAAAAAGATTACAATTGCATACCCAGAGTTAATGCTTCAATTAAAAATAGTGACTATAGAATATCATCTATGTACACACCAAACAATGAAAGTTTATTTTTACCACCTATTCTTCTCACAGCAACTTCTATGATTCTATAATAATAATTATTAACTATTATGATGCTATAATAATAATAAGTAATGGTTATAATATAGTTATAGAGTCCAAGATAACAAATCAAGCTCTTGAAGCATACAGAGACATTGGCACTCCACAGATGCCTAAATAAACGACAAAAGGGAGCTTGAAATAAATCAACAAAATATTGAATTCTTCCTTGTAAACAACTTAATTAGCGATGTGTTTCATTGCCTAATCCAAATTACCCATGAGTACCCAGTGCTTTGTGGTGTAGATCAGCTTGGAGATGAATTCAACTCATCTGGTGACATTCTTTGTATTGGATAAAGTTTCAGATATAGAACATAAACCTTAGACATTTAAAGTATCTGAAATCGACTGAACTAGACGGAACTCAAGTCAGGTAACTTGAGAAAAACAGAAATGCTTGAACACCCGTGTGTAAGGTCTGTCTTGTGTTCATACCTGGTAACTGGGCTGATGCCAAGAAAAACAGAATAGGATTGAAAGATTATTATTAAAAAATAGACGAGGATTAGACATTAATTACAGGTGTTGAAATAAACAGGGTGATGAATCATTCTAAAAAATCTCATCTGGTGACATTTGATGGAAAAATAAACATTGTGTTATATAGATAATAACGTAATTTAACAGCTCGGAAATTATCTTACAGTTGGACACAAGCCAATTTTGTATTCCACACCCAGGTGTTAATGCATAATACAGTATCTCACAAAAGTGAGAAAACCCCTGACGTTTTTGTAAACATTTTATTATATCTTTTCATGTGACAACACTGAAGAAATGACCCTCTGCTCCACTGTAAAGTAGTGAGTGTACAGCCTGTATAACAGTGTAAATTTACTGTCCCCTCAAAATAACTCAACACACAGACATTAATGTCTAAACCATTGGCAACAAAATTGAGTACACCTCTAAGTGGAAATGTCCAAATTGGGCCCAATTAGCCATTTACCCTCCCTGGTGTCATGTGACTCGTTAGTGTTACAAGGTCTCAGGTGTGAATGGGGGGCAGGTGTGTTAAATTTGGTGTTATTGCTCTCACACTCTCTCATATTGGTCACTGGAAGTTCAACATGGCACCTCATGGCAAAGAACTCTGAGGATCTGAAAAAAAGAATTGTTGCTCTACATAAAGATGGCCTAGGCTATAAGAAGATTGCCGAGACCCTGAAACTGAGCTGTGGCATGGTGGGCAAGACCATACAGCGGTTTTACAGGACAGGTTCCACTCAGAACAGGCCTCACCACGGTCCACCAAAGAAGATGAGTGCACGTGCTCAGTGTCATATCCGGAGGTTGTCTTTGAGAAATAGACGTATGAGTGCTGCCAGCATTGTTGAAATTACCCAGTGAATGAATGAATTAATTATGTGACTAAATAAGAAATTAAGTAATTGGTTAACTGGTTAATTAATTAATTTGCACAATAATCTGTACAATAATTCAGTAATCTGTACAATAATTTGACTAGCTTACCTTTCAAATTCATTTAGCATGTCTGCATAATCTTTATATAAAATTCTGTACTTGTGAGAAAAAGTCAGTAGTGCAAATAAAATAAATGGACATTTAAATTTGTACCACGACAATGACATGCGAATAACAATTACATAAAGATAATTATTAAGAGTAAAGCGTTTATTTATTTATTTATGATGATAAAATCTTTTGAGATATCCTGTCAGATTAGTGTATGTGAACGAATTTGTGCTAATAGTTAATATTATATACAGTAATACCTTGACTTACGAGTTTAATCGGTTCTGTGCCCGAGCTCGTAACTCAATTTGCTCGTATATCAAATCAAATTTCTCCATTAAAATGAATTGAAATGCTATTAATCCGTTCCAGCCCACCAAAAACCACACCCATTTTTTTTTTGTTACGTGTTTTTTAAATAAGAAAAATGTACTTTATAAATAACAAATAATGTATAAAACAATAATAATACATAATAAAAGAGAATGTAAAGAAATAAACTGGTTTTATTACGTGTATTTACGTTGAAGATCAGACGAAGATGCTGGCGGAGGTGGAGGAGATTGGCGGAGGAGGGGGCGGAGTTTTTCATTTCGTGCTCTATCGCTTAACTTACTCCCTACACACTTAATGCTACAATGAATTGCTAAATTTAACTTACACACTATGCTACACTTTATCGCTAAACTTAATTGCTACTTTTTAAAAAAATATATATATATTTCTTTTTTTTCACTGCACTTAATCTTCTTCTTCACTGACTTTTGCCTTTTTCGCCACACTTTCCTCGCTTTCACTTGCAGGGCGTTTCAATAAAAACCTGTCCTGGGAGGTTTGTTTCTTCCTCCCTTTCAAAATGTTTGGAAAATGAGTGATGAAGTGTCCTTACACAGCGCCAATACACGACCTGGAGAGATAACCACGTGAACTGACCGCTCGCTGGGCGACCGAGAGTCGGGTGAGGCTCGCGCGCTCATAACTCAGATCTCGGCTCGTATTTTAAAGCAAAAAGTCGGAGTATCTCGGAAAACTCGTAAGTCAAGGTTTCACTGTATTATTATTATTATTATTATTATTATTATTATTATCATTAGTTAATATTATTATTAAGGTTGATTGTCATAATTAAGAATTAGATCTCTGAAGAAGAGACACACCCGATACCGATGTACCTTTATGAATAGCATGCAATTATGAAGCCACGCCTGACGTCTATACGCTACCATGCTCATCTGAATTCAGAACCAAGATGTTTATATGATAATTGTTGTTAGGTCTGAGTGTCATAGAAAATTATTTAAATAAAAAAAAAATTAAAAAAACACACAATTTCTTCCTAAAGGCTGAAGACTGAATCTACCTGAAATTTCATAGGTGGTTAAAAAGAAACCAGCAATTTGGTTGGCAGTGTGTCATAGGCTTGATGCTGTGATCACTCGTGTAAGGTTCAATGTCATTTTGCATTTGCCATTTTTTATTGAGTATTATTACATATTATTATTACTTATTTATCATAGCCATTAAGAAAGAGTGGAGTGTTAAGTGTTAAAGTTGTAAAATAAACAAGGTGAAGACTCATTTAAATAAAAATCTCAGGTAACATCTGTCAGAATGATATACACTGTTGTTGCATGTATGATAAATATATTTCTTATTTTATGACCAACACTGAAAGCTTATTCTTATGCAACTAACTTGTATGCGAGAAAACTAGATGTTAAACATTAGTCTGTTTGTTTGTTTTTTTATTATAACATTTTTATTATACAATTTCATTAGTACAATTAAGCAATTTTACATATACAGTTCAACTACAATTTCACTAAGAATGAGAAAAGAAAAACAATCAGTGGGATTTAATGGCAGTGAACATAAACAGTAAACAATCTAAAGAAGGTGAGTTGATATTTAATCTAATCCTGCCACTAAGCCTATTATCACTCCTCATTTTTATTTTTATATCTTCTAACTTATTTTCTCATTTACAACAAAATCTTCTGAGATATCCTGTCATGTTAATGTATGTTAGTGAATTTGTGCTCAATTATTGTTATGAAGTAGTAATTGCCCTTATTTTAATAATCATGTTACTTGAACAGTCACTGCTAATTTCTTGTGTCAACATACAGTATGTTGTTGTTGTTGTTGTTGTTGTCGTTGAACCTAATCTAAGAATGAAATGTACTTTTCTTCCTAAAACCTTTTACTGTTAATATGTTGTACAGACCCTCTATTAAAACCATTAATATAGTACAAGAAAAGTACCTTTTCATCAGTAAATTTGTGATGTACTTTCTGAATTCTTTTTTCTACTTCTTACGATCCTCAGAATTGTCAGAATCACCAGATGCTATAAACATTTTGTTTATTGTTTATCCATCTTACCAGTCTCTTGTTTAAAATATTTCAACCTATTTGACTTTTTGAAATGAACCCAAAATTTTGGAATAGATTCATTACTTCTCCTCACTCAAGCCAATGTCTCTATCTACGTTCATGGTAAGAATTTTTAATTACAGAGACACACCCGATATGTGTAGAATTTTGATGTAACTGTATGAATAGTGAGCAATTATGTAGCTATGCCTGACGTCTATTCACTAGCATTTTTTTTATGTAGCTATGCCTGACGTCTATTCACTAGCATTTTTTTTTATGTAGCTATGCCTGACGTCTATTCACTAACATTTTTCATCTGAATTTGAAAATGGTCTATTGTCTGCTAAGACGGGTATGTGATAATTACTTAACTTTGTTTATAGCATTTGGTAACTATGGGACTGTGAGTATCATGGAAAAATAAAGAATTTGGAAAGAATATAATAGTCATGAATTACTTTTTTATTAACTGTTGTCATGAGCGGTTCATTAATTTTCTCATGATCAAAAGTCATTATTATACAACTGCTAACAATGAAATGATTCTGATTAAGCCAAATAAAAATCTGCTGTTTCTAGGGTTAGGTTTAGGAGAGTACAAGATTTTCTTTACTTCTTCTTGGTTTCATCTGAATCCATGTTCCTCAAAGAGTGTGTAAAAGAATTTCCAGAAGATTAGAACACCGAAAGGCCATTATCAACAAAGCAACAAGTGATATGAGGCAACACAGGGACATAAACAAAAAGAGGACATCCCTGTACAACCAAGTACTGATTACTCTCTAGATTCTTCATGTCTGAGCAATAGGGTAGGGTGGCAAGATGGAAGCTCTTTCTCACAAAAACATCCAAGCTCAACAAAAGTCCAATTGGAATGTCCTACAAAAATGAGGTGAATGTTCTGACAGAACAGATGATAGAAATACAGATTACATGGCTGTTTGTAAACAGGCTTCCTAATGTTTACTTATGATTGAACTGAATAAACACAGAAACAGAAACATACTGTCTGCCAATTTACAAAGAAATTTATCCAAATTAATCAGGAGGAACCTCATTATGCAGCATGGCAACAATCCAAAACATACTGCCAACACAACAAAGGGTAAAAAGTGGACGGTTTAAGATTAAGTCAAGTCATCAAACCTGAACCCAGTTGGGTAGCATTTCACCTCCTAACGAGGAGCCTGAGGGGAGAAACCTCATGAAACTTAAAACTAAAAGTCATAGACTTCATTCTTGTTCTGTTCCTTCAGGGAAATCTTGGAGGGATTCATGAATAGCTAGAAAAACCAGTTAAATTTAGTGCAAAACCTGTCTGTAAGTGGGAATGAAAGCAAAGCAAACCTCCATACATCACCAAAGGAATTGCTTAACCAAAAGATCAATGTTTTTGAATGAGTTAACCAGAGTGCAACTAAAAATCCAACGAAAAATCTGTAGCGTGACTTGAAGCAGGCTGTGCATAAGAGAGGCGCTTACATTTAAATGTGTTGAAAAAGTTGTTTAAAGAAAATGTGGGAAAATATTGGCAATATTTTGTGAATGGTGTAATAAAAAAATAAAGTTGTGCTTCAACAAATTGCACAAGATTAGGTATGTACACACTTTTGCAATCGCTGACATTTAAATCAAAGGTAATTAATCATATTACAAACCACAGCACAACAAACAACATGATTCAGATCATGAGTTACAGATCAGTATCATTTAGAGTGTTGTGATTTTCAAAGTATCTTATGTCTGCCTTATAAATATCATCCAACACCCAATGGTCATGTTGGAAAAATAGGTCAGCTCAGTCTCTTTTTTTTTTAATGTTTCTCCACTTTATTTATATACACTGTAATTTCACACTGACAATTATTATTTATTTATTTTCTTTCTTCAGGTTGTCCTACTACTTAAAATTCTGATACTAAAATTCAGAAGTCAAACAAATCAAATGTAGTGTGAGAAACAGGAATAAGATTTTCCATTACCATGACACCCCTGCCATTCAAATCGATAAATATGACGAAGCTACTAATGTCATGAAACAATAATCATACTACATAACACAACACAATAAACAACGTGATTCATATAAAGTTTTCTGGATTAGGATCATCTAGATTGTCATGATTTTCATATCCAAACAGTTTAAAGTCTGCCTGATAAATATCATAGAGTTTCCTCCTCCACTCTATGGTGATGTTGGAAAACCAGGTCTTTATTTCATTCTGCTCTGTTTTACTTCTTGTCCATGGTTTGAAGTCAACAATGTTATCGACTCTGAGTATTCGCAGCAGATGATCAGCATCTTCCTCAATAGTTTCCATTTTCCCAATAAAGTCATAATCGATCGCACATGGATGGCACAAGTGAACTGTTTGTCGCCAGTGTTCATCAAACTCTGTGTCATTTCCTGCTGGGAGGCTCAGGATATACTGAATGAAGTTGTAGAAAGACGGAACAATGCCTTGAGCGTGCGCTTGCTCTACAGATGCTGGCGGATTAGAGACATTTACAAATTTCTTTAATATGTCTATCCCAATACTTTCATAATATATCTGATTTGGGATTTGAAACTTATCTTTGTAGGCTGAAATCAGTCTGACAAAAGGATCTCGAACAAATATGAACTTTTGGTATGTCTCAAATTTTTGTTTCATTACTGCCTTGGGGTATGCATTAAGTTGCTGTAGAGAAGATCCATGAACGTCCTCGATGGGGATGTCTAGAGGGTTCCTGTAAGGTACACCGTACACCTTCAGACTCTCACTCAGAACAATCATAATCCGTTTCCATGCGGTGCAAGCAACCTTTGGAACGTAGCAATAGATAATTCCATGCCTGTCATCCACTAGCAGGTTGTGCAACTCCTCATGGGGAATGTCGTCAAATGTTGCCCATTTGCCACTGATGTCCAAGTTATTGTTGCATTGTTTATAAAGCAGCATCTTTCTTGAGTACTGTCGGTGCTTCAGCTTCAGTGGCAGCGGGCTCGTGTGGATCTTCCCCTCACATCTCCTGTCCTCGACAGTGTCCAGCCGTGGTTGGGTTCCAGTTTCCGGGTCAGTCTTTGAATAGATATTTGCTTCACTTCCATTTTCTGATTGATTGTATATAAAAACTATCAAGGAAACGACGCTCAGTATTAAAACAAAGTACTTCTTAAACTTGCCCATGTTTTCTGGTACCTGAGAGAACCTCTTTCTGAAAGAGACTCAGCATTCTGAACAGCTCTGAACTGACGTTTATTAGCAGGGGCGGAGTCGTTCAACTTGTCAGGTGACTGTTTTTTTTTTTTGCTTTTTTTTTCTGGATTTTTTGTTTCTTTGCCGAATTTCTTTTCCTGTCCTCACCCATTTTCTAGGGTCACACCTACAAATTTATAACATTGCCAGGTTTAATGAGATTCACATCCTTATTACTGATAATAAACACAGCCACTGTTATTGTTAACTAAAATATATGTTAGGTACAGAAAGGTGCAGAAGTATAATAAAATAGAAACTACACTATAAATTTTTAAACATATGTAAGAGTGTTGTTCCAATTTTTTTTTTTTGGTTTGAGGTTAAAAATGTTCTAATTTTCTTATTTCAAGCATATAGAAACTAATAAAACAAGAGCCAATAGAAGAAGAGAATTTAAAGCATGAAATGTCTATGCCTAATGGTCTATATATATTATAGAGAAATTATATTATTATATTTTTGAAATTATATTTTTTCTTGAATCAAGTTGTGTTCACTCGCTAAAAAAATTATTTCTGCAGTGTAATAAATTTTATGTCGCTCAGGGTAAATTAGGAGCAATAAAGCAAGCTTCTGGCACCCCCTTGTGGCAAAAAACATCTGTAGAGCTCAGGTGCTGAAAATGCATGACTTCTGCCCCAAATCTTGAGTAAACAGTTGTTCAGTTTGGTACAAGAAAGTTACATAATGTATGCGGTCCATGATTTCCACCTTCTTTTTAATTTTGAAGCAATTGAAAATGTCATGATCAGGATTTTTTCCACCGTGATCTTGAATTTTTAAATCTGATTGGTCAGAAGGTGTTTCCCTTTAGGGGGAACTAGATGCTGTGCCATGGCTGATGCTATGGGAATGCTTCTTTGTGGAAGTTGTGTCTGAAGCTCTGTGTGAAATCACACTGATTTATCGGCTCGAGTAGGTCGTGACGAAGCCGAGCGCACCAGCAAGACCATAAAAGGACATCTACGGCACATTATTCCAGCTTCTTTGTCTTCAGGAAGCGCTCTGTGTGGAGCATGCACACGCGACTCTCTAGGGCTCTCTCGCATGCCTGTTTTCTCCAGCCAAAAGCCTGTGCCTCATGGCCCGGGTCCCACGTCCGCTGAGGCAGAGTGCCGACTTAAATCATGGGTCTCGCAGGTCGAGTTAGCAAAACAAGTGACATGTGATTCCATTTCTCTTGTCCTCTCTCCCTTATTGGATTACCCCACTTTGGCTCGGGAGCTCACTTTGCGACTTCTCCGAACCCAAACAATGACTGTTGACGAATGCTGGCTAATCAGCCATTGTGGGTCTAGATGAACATGTGGCGATGGCTAGGGTTGAAGAGACGCTTGCAAGTTATCTCTCCCCTTTATCGGCTCCATGGAGAAAGTCTGTGCTCCTATTGAACCTTGATCTCCTAAGGGCCTGTTCTTCCCTCACTGCATGAGGAGCTAAGGCTATCAATCAGAAGCCACCGGTCCCAGCCAGGCCTGCTGAGGCAAGAAAGCTAAAGCATATTCCCCTCCCAGGTCGAGCCTCTGGCTTTACAGCTAGCATTTCTTGGTTCCCAAGAAGGACAATTTTAGACCTGTGTGTGCCGGGTTCTCCATTTAGGCCTAGTATTATTGCTCAACCTCACAAAGTGCATGGTGGCTGCTGTCATCATTGCACACCAGGTCATCTATGTACATGTTCATGTAATTATCCAGATGATTGGCTCATCTGGGCTCAGTCTCGGGGAAGTGGCAGCCAAGCATTGAGATGCCAGGCTTGCCCACATGAGGTCCCTTGGTCTTAGGCTCAACCCAGTGAAGTGTTTGGTTTCTCCCTCTCTAAGAACAACCTTCTTGGGGATAGTTGGGATTCAGCCATGATGTCTCCTGTTCGTGGGGATTCCATCCTTTCTGCCGTAAAGGACATCTGGCCAGACCAATGCCTCTCTGCTGCCCAGGCACAGAGGGTGCTTGGCTTATGACTGAATCTGCCAAAGCTATTCCTTTGGACCTGCTACATATGAGACCATTTCAACTCTGGCTCAGACACCATTTTTAGGGTAATAAGGGTTACGTGGACAGACATTCTCTGGTCTCTCACCTTCTGTGTGTTGCCAGATGGCTGAGGCTTTCCATCAGACCACACCTTCTCTCCTCGGACCTCTCATTGGTCCTGGAGGGGCTTCTCTAAGCCCACTTTGAGCCAATTGAGTCAACATCTGAAGAGTTTCTGAACTAGGAAATGGATCTGCTATTAGCTAGTCGTCCAGCCTTTCTGCAGGCCTTTCTGCCCTCCACCCCATGAGTCAGCAGAGCAGGAGAGACTGCATCTGCTGTGCCCAGTTCAGGTTCACAGCACTTATGCCCATTGCTCAAATGCATGGTATAAGTCCTCTCTCTTTGCCTGCTTTGGCAATCCTGTCTCCAAGAAGCACCCTAGTGGTAACTATATCATAGGCCTACGAGTTACGCTGTGTAACTTTGCCTAGAGGGATTATGGATCACTCCACTAGGTGTATCACCTTGTCCAGAATTCTGGCTAGAGGCGTTTCCCTCCGAAATATTTGTGCTGTGGTTGGTTGGTCCTCTCTGCACACCCTTCTCAGGATCTATAAATTGGACCTGGACCCCACTCCTGGGTCTTACAGGGCTAATGGTGCTCTGCTCCTGGCTCATTTGTGCCCTTTCACAACCTCTGGTTGACAGACATCTCCCAGCATGTGGTGGCATTGGTATTAGCATTCGAATGGGATGAAATGGGAATGGGAATGGGAACTGCACCTGGTTACATATGTAACCCGGTTTTATGAGAAGGGAATGAGCCACACCCTAGCTGTCCACTCACACTTCCTTCAGTCAAGTAGAAACTGGAGTAATGTGACATAGATGCCCTTTTATAGTCTTGCTGTCATAGACTGCTTTGTCACATGACCTACCTGAGCCGATAAATCGGCATGATTTCACATAGATCTTCAGACACAACTTCTGCAAACGAGCATTCCCATAGTGTTAGCCATGACACAGGGTCTTGTTCCTTTGTCAGGGAATTGGGTTATATACGTAACCTGGTGTAGTTACATTAATAACCACAGGTCTATATTAATGTTTTGGTTCAAATATTGTTTCTATAGTAACGTTCAAAGGGACATGTATGACAGTGTTTAAAAAAGAGATTTTGTTGAACAAAAAATATGTAGACTGTAGACTATATTTACATTTGTGGACACCTGACCATTACATCTACTGTATATGTGGGTCTTCAATAAACTGTTGCCACAAAGTAAGAACACAGTTGTGTTTCTTTGTGTTGTAAGGCCAAACCTGTTCCAGTATGACAATGCCCCTGTGCACAACGCAAGCTCCAAACCAAAGACATAGTTGGCTTAAACGTCCATAGAATCCTGGAAGTAACCAGCCCTGGAAGTGGCTTAATACTTGGGTGAGGGATCCCTCTGTTGGTTATGAGAGGGCATAGTAGGTTGGAACATGACATATTTCTTAGTTTTAGAAATAAGGCTTAAAATTAGCAGAATAATCTGGAAGATTAGACATTAAAAGAAGAAGACATTTTAAATCTTAAAAAATAGTCAAATATGTCTAGAAATAACCAAACTCCATAAAAGGTCGAGAGCACGGACAGCTGAGAGCACAAAATGAGCTCTCAGGGTAAAGGCTTAAAATTAAAGTTAAAGTTATTTTGAATCCTTTTAACATGTTCTCGAAGGTATACCTGGTCCCTGGGTTGTTGATCAAGACTCCAAAGCACTTATATAAGTCGCTCTGTATAAAGAAGTCTGCTTAACGCTGTAAACATAATGAAAATATATATATTCCAGATATAAAAGTTCAGTAATCAATGCAAATGATCTGATGTAAAGTCAACAAGTAAATGTGTTTTATGTTGGTTAGACTTTTTATGTCTGAATTTACACCCACTCAGGAACACAAGTATTTTTCACATCATTTTCATAAATACAACATTTCTTGTGTAGACATTCTTCAAACTATTTATGAATAAATCAGCTCCTGATATCCACCTGATATAGGAGACAAGGAATGCTCCTTGACAAGGAGCATTCTATATTATTATTATGATTATTATTATTATTATTATTATTATTATTATTAGTCATACCACATACTGCCTACACTATTTCATATGTATAAATATAATCTAGCTTAAAAAAAAACATCCAGAACTTATGAAATCCTTCTGAGTTTCTTTCTGAATCCCAGTGATTTTTAAACAGGAACCATTACAGCTTGTGTAGCTGTGAATCTGTTCCCACCTTTATCCAATTATATGTGTGTATGGAATTTATTTAATAGAAACCATGTTATCAGAGCAGGAAATAGTCATACGGCTAGATATGGAAGCATTTTCTGAAATTAGGGTTTTTATATATATATGTCTTATTTATAGTCAGGAAATTCATATAATACTATAAATATGTATGAGTAAAGCTACTAAACAGAGGTTTTTTAGAAATGAATAAACACTGCGTAGGGAAGGTCATTTAGTATTTTAGTACATAAATGTGTCTAAACTAAATATTGATACTGAATAAGGCCTACCGAATCTAATGTGACATGGTCAGATGAGCTCATGTGAATCAAATGATGTCAAGAAACAGAGAAAGGTTGTCTCGGTTTAAGTTCCTTTTACACTGGAGGAGGCGGTGCACTGTCTGATCGTTGCCTGGCGACAGTAGTCATAGAAACTGGGAAACGTTGTCACATGAAAAAAAATCTCTGTTTTCTTTTTCAATCATTTTAGGAGGAACAGATAAAAATAGAAAGGACTGAGAGATGAGCCGCTTGTGGGAGACACAGATTTTATTATTGGAAATTATAAGAAAGATCAAGCATCGCTTAAAGCATGGTTTTATTAGCATGTCGATGAAAATAATTCGTTTTCATTCACAAATTCAAAAAATGATTCACATCCATTTTAAGCACTGTATTCCTTTTTTATGAAAAAAGATGTGGGGTATGATAAGATCACAGTTTCGAGTAAACCTCAAGGTGGCAGCATAACCTCACTAATCAGCCTCAAGCAGCGGGTTTATTAGAGATTATTGATTCCTAATCCAACATTCTGCTGCCCTCTTGTGGAGGTAACACTGTGTGTATGAGTGCAACAGGGCATACAAATACCTGAAGATCTTTATCAGAAATAAAGTAAAGTAAAGCACTATTATGTGTCTATTCACATATACTCAGTATGTTTACATTCTTGTGCACTTTATATTCTTTATTATTTGACATGTTTACATCCAGTGACAATTTAATACCCTCTCATTATATGCAATCCCTATGTTCAACTGTGCAATAACTGATTTAAATCTATATAAATAGTATTTACATTCTTATTTCTACCAACTTATAATCGACTTATTTATCACTGTTGCCTTGGCTTCAGGTATTTTTTTATTATTAAATTTGTAAGAAGGATGTATAATTTGTACCACATTATATGAGAATTGCACTGCAAGGACTGCTCTAATTTCGCTGTGCTGTACTAGTATAGTGACGATAAAATTTCCACAGGAAAAAAATAGCGTAAAACAGTGTAAATAAGACTGAAAAAGATTTGCAATAAACCAAACTTAATTGTAAACATATCTGCCTAGCTTTAAGCTTTACATTTCCTATTGGTGGATAATTTCACTTCTTTCTAGAAAAATAATTGATTGAGCAAATTGATCTATTTTACAATTTCAGGCTTAAAATAAGTAAAAATTTCTAGATTCCAATTTATTTACTAAATCTTTAAAGAGTATTAAATAGAGATTAAAATAAATTATACAAACGATTATTAACCCTTTTTCTAACTAGGTTTAATTTTTTTTTTTTTGGCAGATTATCTTGTTTCTTTCAATATAGAAATACTGAAAATCTCCCAAAGATTTCTTTTTATTTCATGAAATGTGTAAAACTGTTTAGAATTAGGTTTAATAATTTCAGAAAGGCTAGGTCATCATGACTAGATTTAATATATTTTACCTTGCTAGAATGTCCTATTTTTAGGAACATAACTTCCTTCAGTTTGATGTGACTTACAAAGGGAAAGTTTCGAAATAAGTAATCTTAATACAAACCTGCCTGTCTGGTGACAACATAAAGAATAAAGGAATCACTCCTCAAACTTCCTTATTGTATCTGAGTCACTCATTTACTATCGGGGTCAGTGCTGGGTATCTCAACATTGAATTCATAACTTATAACACTGAAACCTGGTGTATTATTAAAGTTGAGCACAAAAGTGATCATGGGTCTAATAGCTTAATTAGAAAAAATAAATCCTCATTATGATACAATTGGAAGTTGTTTAGTATTTGTACTGTATGGATCAGTGAACAGTGAAAACTATGTATATATATATATATATATATATATATATATATATATATATATATATATATATATATACATATATATATATATATCTGTGCTTAAACAAGCATTATAAGCACAGGTGATCATACCCATACTCACATGTAGATATGATAGATAGATAGATAGATAGATAGATAGATAGATAGATAGATAGATAGATAGATAGATAGATAGATAGATAGATAGATAGATAGATAGATAGATAGATCATGTGTACTCCCTCAATACTTTTTGAAGGCACTTGATTACCTAGATGCAAGGTCGGACCTTGGCGCACTATAATTTGGGTCACTGAAGACAATTTGCAGTGATATGACTACCCATAAAACCCAAACATATAAAATATTTCAGTTTTATATGTCATATAAATGTGTTAGCGTAATCACACAAGCTAGTGGATTCTTTTGAAAAAACATAAAATATATAATACAAATACAAAAATATATAGAACGTCAAATAAAGTTTAAAAATTGCTTACATAAGTAATCTTTTGAGCACTACAACAACCATAAGAAGCTATTCGCACTTGACGTTGACATTAACCGCCTCTGAAATTTTTTTTTCAGTGAACAAATGCATGTGCATCAATGCTCTCTGGTTTTTAGCCCTTAAAATAAATGACGTACTGATCAGCACCCTAACTACTGATCTTGGGGATTGATTGAGACACAGCCATGGTTTGAAATGGTTAGAGTGGAAGAACTTGAATGTCCTGTTTGTTTGTTTTGTTTATTTTAATTAAAAGACTTTCACAACAGAATAGCAGTCAAGAAAAGAAAACACACCCTGATGCATGAGTCTACTTGTGTTTAAACTATTACAGAAACACAAGAGACAGTCAACAAAATGACATGGAGAATTGTAAGGCTCAGTTTCGAGTGTCCAAGAAGATTAGCAAAAAGATTACAATTGCATACCCAGAGTTAATGCTTCAATTAAAAATAGTGACTATAGAATATCATCTATGTACACACCAAACAATGAAAGTTTATTTTTACCACCTATTCTTCTCACAGCAACTTCTATGATTCTATAATAATAATTATTAACTATTATGATGCTATAATAATAATAAGTAATGGTTATAATATAGTTATAGAGTCCAAGATAACAAATCAAGCTCTTGAAGCATACAGAGACATTGGCACTCCACAGATGCCTAAATAAACGACAAAAGGGAGCTTGAAATAAATCAACAAAATATTGAATTCTTCCTTGTAAACAACTTAATTAGCGATGTGTTTCATTGCCTAATCCAAATTACCCATGAGTACCCAGTGCTTTGTGGTGTAGATCAGCTTGGAGATGAATTCAACTCATCTGGTGACATTCTTTGTATTGGATAAAGTTTCAGATATAGAACATAAACCTTAGACATTTAAAGTATCTGAAATCGACTGAACTAGACGGAACTCAAGTCAGGTAACTTGAGAAAAACAGAAATGCTTGAACACCCGTGTGTAAGGTCTGTCTTGTGTTCATACCTGGTAACTGGGCTGATGCCAAGAAAAACAGAATAGGATTGAAAGATTATTATTAAAAAATAGACGAGGATTAGACATTAATTACAGGTGTTGAAATAAACAGGGTGATGAATCATTCTAAAAAATCTCATCTGGTGACATTTGATGGAAAAATAAACATTGTGTTATATAGATAATAACGTAATTTAATAGCTCGGAAATTATCTTACAGTTGGACACAAGCCAATTTTGTATTCCACACCCAGGTGTTAATGCATAATACAGTATCTCACAAAAGTGAGAAAACCCCTGACGTTTTTGTAAACATTTTATTATATCTTTTCATGTGACAACACTGAAGAAATGACCCTCTGCTCCACTGTAAAGTAGTGAGTGTACAGCCTGTATAACAGTGTAAATTTACTGTCCCCTCAAAACAACTCAACACACAGACATTAATGTCTAAACCATTGGCAACAAAATTGAGTACACCCCTAAGTGGAAATGTCCAAATTGGGCCCAATTAGCCATTTACCCTCCCTGGTGTCATGTGACTCGTTAGTGTTACAAGGTCTCAGGTGTGAATGGGGGGCAGGTGTGTTAAATTTGGTGTTATTGCTCTCACACTCTCTCATATTGGTCACTGGAAGTTCAACATGGCACCGCATGGCAAAGAACTCTGAGGATCTGAAAAAAAGAATTGTTGCTCTACATAAAGATGGCCTAGGCTATAAGAAGATTGCCGAGACCCTGAAACTGAGCTGTGGCATGGTGGGCAAGACCATACAGCGGTTTTACAGGACAGGTTCCACTCAGAACAGGCCTCACCACGGTCCACCAAAGAAGATGAGTGCACGTGCTCAGTGTCATATCCGGAGGTTGTCTTTGAGAAATAGACGTATGAGTGCTGCCAGCATTGTTGAAATTACCCAGTGAATGAATGAATTAATTATGTGACTAAATAAGAAATTAAGTAATTGGTTAACTGGTTAATTAATTAATTTGTACAATAATCTGTACAATAATTCAGTAATCTGTACAGTAATTTGACTAGCTTACCTTTCAAATTCATTTAGCATGTCTGCATAATCTTTATATAAAATTCTGTACTTGTGAGAAAAAGTCAGTAGTGCAAATAAAATAAATGGACATTTAAATTTGTACCACGACAATGACATGCGAATAACAATTACATAAAGATAATTATTAAGAGTAAAGCGTTTATTTATTTATGATGATAAAATCTTTTGAGATATCCTGTCAGATTAGTGTATGTGAACGAATTTGTGCTAATAGTTAATATTATATACAGTAATACCTTGACTTACGAGTTTAATCGGTTCTGTGACTGAGCTCGTAACTCAATTTGCTCGTATATCAAATCAAATTTCTCCATTAAAATGAATTGAAATGCTATTAATCCGTTCCAGCCCCCCAAAAACCACACCCATTTTTTTTTTTGTTACGTGTTTTTTAAATAAGAAAAATGTACTTTATAAATAACAAATAATGTATAAAACAATAATAATACATAATAAAAGAGAATGTAAAGAAATAAACTGGTTTTATTACGTGTATTTACGTTGAAGATCAGACGAAGATGCTGGCGGAGGTGGAGGAGATTGGCGGAGGAGGGGGCGGAGTTTTTCATTTCGTGCTCTATCGCTTAACTTACTCCCTACACACTTAATGCTACAATGAATTGCTAAATTTAACTTACACACTATGCTACACTTTATCGCTAAACTTAATTGCTACTTTTTAAAAAAATATATGTATATTTTTTTTTTTCACTGCACTTAATCTTCTTCTTCACTGACTTTTGCCTTTTTCGCCACACTTTCCTCGCTTTCACTTGCAGGGCGTTTCAATAAAAACCTGTCCTGGGAGGTTTGTTTCTTCCTCCCTTTCAAAATGTTTGGAAAATGAGTGATGAAGTGTCCTTACACAGCGCCAATACACGACCTGGAGAGATAACCACGTGAACTGACCGCTCGCTGGGCGACCGAGAGTCGGGTGAGGCTCGCGCGCTCATAACTCAGATCTCGGCTCGTATTTTAAAGCAAAAAGTCGGAGTATCTCGGAAAACTCGTAAGTTGAGTCACTCGTAAGTCAAGGTTTCACTGTATTATTATTATTATTATTAGTTAATATTATTATTAAGGTTGATTGTCATAATTAAGAATTAGATCTCTGAAGAAGAGACACACCCGATACCGATGTACCTTTATGAATAGCATGCAATTATGAAGCCATGCCTGACGTCTATACGCTACCATGCTCATCTGAATTCAGAACCAAGATGTTTATATGATAATTGTTGTTAGGTCTGAGTGTCATAGAAAATTATTTAAATAAAAAAAAAATAAAAAAAACACACAATTTCTTCCTAAAGGCTGAAGACTGAATCTACCTGAAATTTCATAGGTGGTTAAAAAAAGAAACCAGCAATTTGGTTGGCAGTGTGTCATAGGCTTGATGCTGTGATCACTCGTGTAAGGTTCAATGTCATTTTGCATTTGCCATTTTTTATTGAGTATTATTAAATATTATTATTACTTATTTATCATAGTCATTAAGAAAGAGTGGAGTGTTAAGCGTTAAAGTTGTAAAATAAACAAGGTGAAGACTCATTTAAATAAAAATCTCAGGTAACATCTGTCAGAATGATATACACTGTTGTTGCATGTATGATAAATATATTTCTTATTTTATGACCAAAACTGAAAGCTTATTCTTATGCAACTAACCTGTATATGAGAAAACTAGATGTTAAACATTAGTCTGTTTGTTTGTTTTTTTATTATAACATTTTTATTATACAATTTCATTAGTACAATTAAACAATTTTACATATACAGTTCAACTACAATTTCACTAAGAATGAGAAAAGAAAAACAATCAGTGGGATTTAATGGCAGTGAACATAAACAGTAAACAGTCTAAAGAAGGTGAGTTGATATTTAATCTAATCCTGCCACTAAGCCTATTATCACTCCTCATTTTTATTTTTATATCTTCTAACTTATTTTCTCATTTACAACAAAATCTTCTGAGATATCCTGTCATGTTAATGTATGTTAGTGAATTTGTGCTCAATTATTGTTATGAAGTAGTAATTGCCCTTATTTTAATAATCATGTTACTTGAACAGTCACTGCTAATATCTTGTGTCAACATATCTTGTTGTTGCTGTTGTTGTTGTCGTTGAACCTAATCTAAGAATGAAATGTACTTTTCTTCCTAAAACCTTTTACTGTTAATATGTTGTACAGACCCTCTATTAAAACCATTAATATAGTACAAGAAAAGTACCTTTTCATCAGTAAATTTGTGATGTACTTTCTGAATTCTTTTTTCTACTTCTTACGATCCTCAGAATTGTCAGAATCACCAGATGCTATAAACATTTTGTTTATTGTTTATCCATCTTACCAGTCTCTTGTTTAAAATATTTCAACCTATTTGACTTTTTGAAATGAACCCAAAATTTTGGAATAGATTCATTACTTCTGCTCACTCAAGCCAATGTCTCTATCTACGTTCATGGTAAGAATTTTTAATTACAGAGACACACCCGATATGTGTAGAATTTTGATGTAACTGTATGAATAGTGAGCAATTATGTAGCTATGCCTGACGTCTATTCACTAGCATTTTTTTTTATGTAGCTATGCCTGACGTCTATTCACTAACATTTTTCATCTGAATTTGAAAATGGTCTATTGTCTGCTAAGACGGGTATGTGATAATTACTTAACTTTGTTTATAGCATTTGGTAACTATGGGACTGTGAGTATCATGGAAAAATAAAGAATTTGGAAAGAATATAATAGTCATGAATTACTTTTTTATTAACTGTTGTCATGAGCGGTTCATTAATTTTCTCATGATCAAAAGTCATTATTATACAACTGCTAACAATGAAATGATTCTGATTAAAGCCAAATAAAAATCTGCTGTTTCTAGGGTTAGGGTTAGGAGAGTACAAGATTTTCTTTACTTCTTCTTGGTTTCATCTGAATCCATGTTCCTCAAAGAGTGTGTAAAAGAATTTCCAGAAGATTAGAACACCGAAAGGCCATTATCAACAAAGCAACAAGTGATATGAGGCAACACAGTGACATAAACAAAAACAGGACATCCCTGTACAACCAAGTACTGATTACTCTCTAGATTCTTCATGTCTGAGCAATAGGGTAGGGTGGCAAGATGGAAGCTCTTTCTCACAAAAACATCCAAGCTCAACAAAAGTCCAATTGGAATGTCCTACAAAAATGAGGTGAATGTTCTGACAGAACAGATGATAGAAATACAGATTACATGGCTGTTTGTAAACAGGCTTCCTAATGTTTACTTATGATTGAACTGAATAAACACAGAAACAGAAACATACTGTCTGCCAATTTACAAAGAAATTTATCCAAATTAATCAGGAGGAACCTCATTATGCAGCATGGCAACAATCCAAAACATACTGCCAACACAACAAAGGGTAAAAAGTGGACGGTTTAAGATTAAGTCAAGTCATCAAACCTGAACCCAGTTGGGTAGCATTTCACCTCCTAACGAGGAGCCTGAGGGGAGAAACCTCATGAAACTTAAAACTAAAAGTCATAGACTTCATTCTTGTTCTGTTCCTTCAGGGAAATCTTGGAGGGATTCATGAATAGCTAGAAAAACCAGTCAAATTTAGTGCAAAAAGTCTGTAAGTGGGAATGAAAGCAAAGCAAACCTCCATACATCACCAAAGGAATTGCTTAACCAAAAGATCAATGTTTTTGAATGAGTTAACCAGAGTGCAACTAAAAATCCAACGAAAAATCTGTAGCGTGACTTGAAGCAGGCTGTGCATAAGAGAGGCGCTTACATTTAAATGTGTTGAAAAAGTTGTTTAAAGAAAATGTGGGAAAATATTGGCAATATTTTGTGAATGGTGTAATAAAAAAATAAAGTTGTGCTTCAACAAATTGCACAAGATTAGGTATGTACACACTTTTGCAATCGCTGACATTTAAATCAAAGGTAATTAATCATATTACAAACCACAGCACAACAAACAACATGATTCAGATCATGAGTTACAGATCAGTATCATTTAGAGTGTTGTGATTTTCAAAGTATCTTATGTCTGCCTTATAAATATCATCCAACACCCAATGGTCATGTTGGAAAAATAGGTCAGCTCAGTCTCTTTTTTTTTTAATGTTTCTCCACTTTATTTATATACACTGTAATTTCACACTGACAATTATTATTTATTTATTTTCTTTCTTCAGGTTGTCCTACTACTTAAAATTCTGATACTAAAATTCAGAAGTCAAACAAATCAAATGTAGTGTGAGAAACAGGAATAAGATTTTCCATTACCATGACACCCCTGCCATTCAAATCGATAAATATGACGAAGCTACTAATGTCATGAAACAATAATCATACTACATAACACAACACAATAAACAACGTGATTCATATAAAGTTTTCTGGATTAGGATCATCTAGATTGTCATGATTTTCATATCCAAACAGTTTAAAGTCTGCCTGATAAATATCATAGAGTTTCCTCCTCCACTCTATGGTGATGTTGGAAAACCAGGTCTTTATTTCATTCTGCTCTGTTTTACTTCTTGTCCATGGTTTGAAGTCAACAATGTTATCGACTCTGAGTATTCGCAGCAGATGATCAGCATCTTCCTCAATAGTTTCCATTTTCCCAATAAAGTCATAATCGATCGCACATGGATGGCACAAGTGAACTGTTTGTCGCCAGTGTTCATCAAACTCTGTGTCATTTCCTGCTGGGAGGCTCAGGATATACTGAATGAAGTTGTAGAAAGACGGAACAATGCCTTGAGCGTGCGCTTGCTCTACAGATGCTGGCGGATTAGAGACATTTACAAATTTCTTTAATATGTCTATCCCAATACTTTCATAATATATCTGATTTGGGATTTGAAACTTATCTTTGTAGGCTGAAATCAGTCTGACAAAAGGATCTCGAACAAATATGAACTTTTGGTATGTCTCAAATTTTTGTTTCATTACTGCCTTGGGGTATGCATTAAGTTGCTGTAGAGAAGATCCATGAACGTCCTCGATGGGGATGTCTAGAGGGTTCCTGTAAGGTACACCGTACACCTTCAGACTCTCACTCAGAACAATCATAATCCGTTTCCATGCGGTGCAAGCAACCTTTGGAACGTAGCAATAGATAATTCCATGCCTGTCATCCACTAGCAGGTTGTGCAACTCCTCATGGGGAATGTCGTCAAATGTTGCCCATTTGCCACTGATGTCCAAGTTATTGTTGCATTGTTTATAAAGCAGCATCTTTCTTGAGTACTGCCGGTGCTTCAGCTTCAGTGGCAGCGGGCTCGTGTGGATCTTCCCCTCACATCTCCTGTCCTCGACAGTGTCCAGCCGTGGTTGGGTTCCAGTTTCCGGGTCAGTCTTTGAATAGATATTTGCTTGACTTCCATTTTCTGATTGATTGTATATAAAAACTATCAAGGAAACGACGCTCAGTATTAAAACAAAGTACTTCTTAAACTTGCCCATGTTTTCTGGTACCTGAGAGAACCTCTTTCTGAAAGAGACTCAGCATTCTGAACAGCTCTGAACTGACGTTTATTAGCAGGGGCGGAGTCGTTCAACTTGTCAGGTGACTGTTTTTTTTTTTTGCTTTTTTTTTCGGGATATTTTGTTTCTTTGCCGAATTTCTTTTCCTGTCCTCACCCATTTTCTAGGGTCACACCTACAAATTTATAACATTGCCAGGTTTAATGAGATTCACATCCTTATTACTGATAATAAACACAGCCACTGTTATTGTTAACTAAAATATATGTTAGGTACAGAAAGGTGCAGAAGTATAATAAAATAGAAACTACACTATAAATTTTTAAACATATGTAAGAGTGTTGTTCCAATTTTTTTTTTTTTGGTTTGAGGTTAAAAATGTTCTAATTTTCTTATTTCAAGCATATAGAAACTAATAAAACAAGAGCCAATAGAAGAAGAGAATTTAAAGCATGAAATGTCTATGCCTAATGGTCTATATATATTATAGAGAAATTATATTATTATATTTTTGAAATTATATTTTTTCTTGAATCAAGTTGTGTTCACTCGCTAAAAAAATTATTTCTGCAGTGTAATAAATTTTATGTCACTCAGGGTAAATTAGGAGCAATAAAGCAAGCTTCTGGCACCCCCTTGTGGCAAAAAACATCTGTAGAGCTCAGGTGCTGAAAATGCATGACTTCTGCCCCAAATCTTGAGTAAACAATTGTTCAGTTTGGTACAAGAAAGTTACATAATGTATGCGGTCCATGATTTCCACCTTCTTTTTAATTTTGAAGCAATTGAAAATGTCATGATCAGGATTTTTTCCACCGTGATCTTGAATTTTTAAATCTGATTGGTCAGAAGGTGTTTCCCTTTAGGGGGAACTAGATGCTGTGCCATGGCTGATGCTATGGGAATGCTTCTTTGTGGAAGTTGTGTCTGAAGCTCTGTGTGAAATCACACTGATTTATCGGCTCGAGTAGGTCGTGACGAAGCCGAGCGCACCAGCAAGACCATAAAAGGACATCTACGGCACATTATTCCAGCTTCTTTGTCTTCAGGAAGCGCTCTGTGTGGAGCATGCACACGCGACTCTCTAGGGCTCTCTCGCATGCCTGTTTTCTCCAGCCAAAAGCCTGTGCCTCATGGCCCGGGTCCCACGTCCGCTGAGGCAGAGTGCCGACTTAAATCATGGGTCTCGCAGGTCGAGTTAGCAAAACAAGTGACATGTGATTCCATTTCTCTTGTCCTCTCTCCCTTATTGGATTACCCCACTTTGGCTCGGGAGCTCACTTTGCGACTTCTCCGAACCCAAACAATGACTGTTGACGAATGCTGGCTAATCAGCCATTGTGGGTCTAGATGAACATGTGGCGATGGCTAGGGTTGAAGAGACGCTTGCAAGTTATCTCTCCCCTTTATCGGCTCCATGGAGAAAGTCTGTGCTCCTATTGAACCTTGATCTCCTAAGGGCCTGTTCTTCCCTCACTGCATGAGGAGCTAAGGCTATCAATCAGAAGCCACCGGTCCCAGCCAGGCCTGCTGAGGCAAGAAAGCTAAAGCATATTCCCCTCCCAGGTCGAGCCTCTGGCTTTACAGCTAGCATTTCTTGGTTCCCAAGAAGGACAATTTTAGACCTGTGTGTGCCGGGTTCTCCATTTAGGCCTAGTATTATTGCTCAACCTCACAAAGTGCATGGTGGCTGCTGTCATCATTGCACACCAGGTCATCTATGTACATGTTCATGTAATTATCCAGATGATTGGCTCATCTGGGCTCAGTCTCGGGGAAGTGGCAGCCAAGCATTGAGATGCCAGGCTTGCCCACATGAGGTCCCTTGGTCTTAGGCTCAACCCAGTGAAGTGTTTGGTTTCTCCCTCTCTAAGAACAACCTTCTTGGGGATAGTTGGGATTCAGCCATGATGTCTCCTGTTCGTGGGGATTCCATCCTTTCTGCCGTAAAGGACATCTGGCCAGACCAATGCCTCTCTGCTGCCCAGGCACAGAGGGTGCTTGGCTTATGACTGAATCTGCCAAAGCTATTCCTTTGGACCTGCTACATATGAGACCATTTCAACTCTGGCTCAGACACCATTTTTAGGGTAATAAGGGTTACGTGGACAGACATTCTCTGGTCTCTCACCTTCTGTGTGTTGCCAGATGGCTGAGGCTTTCCATCAGACCACACCTTCTCTCCTCGGACCTCTCATTGGTCCTGGAGGGGCTTCTCTAAGCCCACTTTGAGCCAATTGAGTCAACATCTGAAGAGTTTCTGAACTAGGAAATGGATCTGCTATTAGCTAGTCGTCCAGCCTTTCTGCAGGCCTTTCTGCCCTCCACCCCATGAGTCAGCAGAGCAGGAGAGACTGCATCTGCTGTGCCCAGTTCAGGTTCACAGCACTTATGCCCATTGCTCAAATGCATGGTATAAGTCCTCTCTCTTTGCCTGCTTTGGCAATCCTGTCTCCAAGAAGCACCCTAGTGGTAACTATATCATAGGCCTACGAGTTACGCTGTGTAACTTTGCCTAGAGGGATTATGGATCACTCCACTAGGTGTATCACCTTGTCCAGAATTCTGGCTAGAGGCGTTTCCCTCCGAAATATTTGTGCTGTGGTTGGTTGGTCCTCTCTGCACACCCTTCTCAGGATCTATAAATTGGACCTGGACCCCACTCCTGGGTCTTACAGGGCTAATGGTGCTCTGCTCCTGGCTCATTTGTGCCCTTTCACAACCTCTGGTTGACAGACATCTCCCAGCATGTGGTGGCATTGGTATTAGCATTCGAATGGGATGAAATGGGAATGGGAATGGGAACTGCACCTGGTTACATATGTAACCCGGTTTTATGAGAAGGGAATGAGCCACACCCTAGCTGTCCACTCACACTTCCTTCAGTCAAGTAGAAACTGGAGTAATGTGACATAGATGCCCTTTTATAGTCTTGCTGTCATAGACTGCTTTGTCACGTGACCTACCTGAGCCGATAAATCGGCATGATTTCACATAGATCTTCAGACACAACTTCTGCAAACGAGCATTCCCATAGTGTTAGCCATGACACAGGGTCTTGTTCCTTTGTCAGGGAATTGGGTTATATACGTAACCTGGTGTAGTTACATTAATAACCACAGGTCTATATTAATGTTTTGGTTCAAATATTGTTTCTATAGTAATGTTCAAAGGGACATGTATGACAGTATTAAGTGTTTAAAAAAGAGATTTTGTTGAACTAAAAATATGTAGACTGTAGACTATATTTACATTTGTGGACACCTGACCATTACATCTACTGTATATGTGGGTCTTCAATAAACTGTTGCCACAAAGTAAGAACACAGTTGTGTTTCTTTGTGTTGTAAGGCCAAACCTGTTCCAGTATGACAATGCCCCTGTGCACAACGCAAGCTCCAAACCAAAGACATAGTTGGCTTAAACGTCCATAGAATCCTGGAAGTAACCAGCCCTGGAAGTGGCTTAATACTTGGGTGAGGGATCCCTCTGTTGGTTATGAGAGGGCATAGCAGGTTGGAACATGACATATTTCTTAGTTTTAGAAATAAGGCTTAAAATTAGCAGAATAATCTGGAAGATTAGACATTAAAAGAAGAAGACATTTTAAATCTTAAAAAATAGTCAAATATGTCTAGAAATAACCAAACTCCATAAAAGGTCGAGAGCACGGACAGCTGAGAGCACAAAATGAGCTCTCAGGGTAAAGGCTTAAAATTAAAGTTAAAGTTATTTTGACTCCTTTTAACATGTTCTCGAAGGTATACCTGGTCCCTGGGTTGTTGATCAAGACTCCAAAGCACTTATATAAGTCGCTCTGTATAAAGAAGTCTGCTTAACGCTGTAAACATAATGAAAATATATATATTCCAGATATAAAAGTTCAGTAATCAATGCAAATGATCTGATGTAAAGTCAACAAGTAAATGTGTTTTATGTTGGTTAGACTTTTTATGTCTGAATTTACACCCACTCAGGAACACAAGTATTTTTCACATCATTTTCATAAATACAACATTTCTTGTGTTGACATTCTTCAAACTATTTATGAATAAATCAGCTCCTGATATCCACCTGATATAGGAGACAAGGAATGCTCCTTGACAAGGAGCATTCTATATTATTATTATGATTATTATTATGATTATTATTATTATTATTATTATTATTATTAGTCATACCACATACTGCCTACACTATTTCATATGTATAAATATAATCTAGCTTAAAAAAAAACATCCAGAACTTATGAAATCCTTCTGAGTTTCTTTCTGAATCCCAGTGATTTTTAAACAGTTTAAACAGAATCTGTTCCCACCTTTATCCAATTATATGTGTGTATGGAATTTATTTAATAGAAACCATGTTATCAGAGCAGGAAATAGTCATACGGCTAGATATGGAAGCATTTTCTGAAATTAGGGTGTTTATATATATGTTTTATTTATAGTCAGGAAATTCATATAATACTATAAATATGTATGAGTAAAGCTACTAAACAGAGGTTTTTTAGAAATGAATAAACACTGCGTAGGGAAGGTCATTTAGTATTTTAGTACATAAATGTGTCTAAACTAAATATTGATATTGAATAAGGCCTACCGAATCTAATGTGACATGGTCAGATGAGCTCATGTGAATCAAATGATGTCAAGAAACAGAGAAAGGTTGTCTCGGTTTAAGTTCCTTTTACACTGGAGGAGGCGGTGCACTGTCTGATCGTTGCCTGGCGACAGTAGTCATAGAAACTGGGAAACGTTGTCACATGAAAAAAAATCTCTGTTTTCTTTTTCAATCATTTTAGGAGGAACAGATAAAAATAGAAAGGACTGAGAGATGAGCCGCTTGTGGGAGACACAGATTTTATTATTGGAAATTATAAGAAAGATCAAGCATCGCTTAAAGCATGGTTTTATTAGCATGTCGATGAAAATAATTCGTTTTCATTCACAAATTCAAAAAATGATTCACATCCATTTTAAGCACTGTGTTCCTTTTTTATGAAAAGAGATGTGGGGTATGATAAGATCACAGTTTCGAGTAAACCTCAAGGTGGCAGCATAACCTCACTAATCAGCCTCAAGAAGCGGGTTTATTAGAGATTATTGATTCCTAATCCAACATTCTGCTGCCCTCTTGTGGAGGTAACACTGTGTGTATGAGTGCAACAGGGCATACAAATACCTGAAGATCTTTATCAGAAATAAAGTAAAGTAAAGCACTATTATGTCTATTCACATATACTCAGTATGTTTACATTCTTGTGCACTTTATATTCTTTATTATTTGACATGTTTACATCCAGTGACAATTTAATACCCTCTCATTATATGCAATCCCTATGTTCAACTGTGCAATAACTGATTTAAATCTATATAAATAGTATTTACATTCTTATTTCTACCAACTTATAATCGACTTATTTATCACTGTTGCCTTGGCTTCAGGTATTTTTTTATTATTAAATTTGTAAGAAGGATGTATAATTTGTACCACATTATATGAGAATTGCACTGCAAGGACTGCTCTAATTTCGCTGTGTTGTACTAGTATAGTGACGATAAAATTTCCACAGGAAAAAAATAGCGTAAAACAGTGTAAATAAGACTGAAAAAGATTTGCAATAAACCAAACTTAATTGTAAACATATCTGCCTAGCTTTAAGCTTTACATTTCCTATTGGTGGATAATTTCACTTCTTTCTAGAAAAATAATTGATTGAGCAAATTGATCTATTTTACAATTTCAGGCTTAAAATAAGTAAAAATTTCTAGATTCCAATTTATTTACTAAATCTTTAAAGAGTATTAAATAGAGATTAAAATAAATTATACAAACGATTATTAACCCTTTTTCTAACTAGGTTTAATTTTTTTTTTTTTGGCAGATTATCTTGTTTCTTTCAATATAGAAATACTGAAAATCTCCCAAAGATTTCTTTTTATTTCATGAAATGTGTAAAACTGTTTAGAATTAGGTTTAATAATTTCAGAAAGGCTAGGTCATCATGACTAGATTTAATATATTTTACCTTGCTAGAATGTCCTATTTTTAGGAACATAACTTCCTTCAGTTTGATGTGACTAACAAAGGGAAAGTTTCAAAATAAGTAATCTTAATACAAACCTGCCTGTCTGGTGACAACATAAAGAATAAAGGAATCACTCCTCAAACTTCCTTATTCTATCTGAGTCACTCATTTACTATCGGGGTCAGTGCTGGGTATCTCAACATTGAATTCATAACTTATAACACTGAAACCTGGTGTATTATTAAAGTTGAGCACAAAAGTGATCATGGGTCTAATAGCTTAATTAGAAAAAATAAATCCTCATTATGATACAATTGGAAGTTGTTTAGTAATTGTACTGTATGGATCAGTAAACAGTGAGAACTATGTATATACATATATATATATATATATATATCTGTGCTTAAACAAGCATTATAAGCACAGGTGATCATACCCATACCCACATGTAGATATGATAGATAGAAATATAGATAGATAGATAGATAGATAGATAGATAGATAGATAGATAGATAGATAGATAGATAGATAGATAGATAGATAGATCGATCGATCATGTGTACTCCCTCAATACTTTTTGAAGGCACTTGATTACCTAGATGCAAGGTCGGACCTTGGCGCACTATAATTTGGGTCACTGAAGACAATTTGCAGTGATATGACTACCCATAAAACCCAAACATATAAAATATTTCAGTTTTATATGTCATATAAATGTGTTAGCGTAATCACACAAGCTAGTGGATTCTTTTGAAAAAACATAAAATATATAATACAAATACAAAAATATATAGAACGTCAAATAAAGTTTAAAAATTGCTTACATAAGTAATCTTTTGAGCACTACAACAACCATAAGAAGCTATTCGCACTTGACGTTGACATTAACCGCCTTTTTTTTTCAGTGAACAAATGCATGTGCATCAATGCTCTCTGGTTTTTAGCCCTTAAAATAAATGACGTACTGATCAGCACCCTAACTACTGATCTTGGGGATTGATTGAGACACAGCCATGGTTTGAAATGGTTAGTGTGGAAGAACTTGAATGTCCTGTTTGTTTGTTTTTGTTTATTTTAATTAAAAGACTTTCACAACAGAATAGCAATCAAGAAAAGAAAACACACCCTGATGCATGAGTCTACTTGTGTTTAAACTATTACAGAAACACAAGAGACAGTCAACAAAATGACATGGAGAATTGTAAGGCTCAGTTTCGAGTGTCCAAGAAGATTAGCAAAAAGATTACAATTGCATACCGAGAGTTTATGCTTCAATTAACAATAGTGATTATACAATATCATCTATGTACACACCAAACAATGAAAGTTTATTTTTACCACCTATTCTTCTCACAGCAACTTCTATGATTCTATAATAATAATAATAATTAACTATTATGATGTTATAATAATAATAAGTAATGGTTATAATATAGTTATAGATTCCAAGATAACAAGATAAACATTGGCACGCCACAGATGCCTACATAAACGACAAAATAGAGCTTGAAATAAATCAACAAAATCCATGACAATCCACAAACACACTCCTAAACCTTGTGGACAGCCTTCCCAGAAGAGTTGAAGCTGTTATAGCTGCAAAGGGTGGACTGACGTCATATTGAACCCTATGGATTAGGAATGGGATGTCACTTAAGTTCATATGCGAGTCAAGGCAGGTGAGCGAATACTTTTGGCAATATAGTGTATCTTGTTGTTGTTGTTGTTGTTGTTGTTGTCGTTGAACCTAATCTAAGAATGAAATGTACTTTTCTTCCTAAAACCTTTTACTGTTAATATGTTGTACAGACCCTCTATTAAAACCATTAATATAGTACAAGAAAAGTACCTTTTCATCAGTAAATTTGTGATGTACTTTCTGAATTCTTTTTTCTACTTCTTACGATCCTCAGAATTGTCAGAATCACCAGATGCTATAAACATTTTGTTTATTGTTTATCCATCTTACCAGTCTCTTGTTTAAAATATTTCAACCTATTTGACTTTTTGAAATGAACCCAAAATTTTGGAATAGATTCATTACTTCTGCTCACTCAAGCCAATGTCTCTATCTACGTTCATGGTAAGAATTTTTAATTACAGAGACACACCCGATATGTGTAGAATTTTGATGTAACTGTATGAATAGTGAGCAATTATGTAGCTATGCCTGACGTCTATTCACTAGCATTTTTTTTTATGTAGCTATGCCTGACGTCTATTCACTAGCATTTTTTTTATGTAGCTATGCCTGACGTCTATTCACTAACATTTTTCATCTGAATTTGAAAATGGTCTATTGTCTGCTAAGACGGGTATGTGATAATTACTTAACTTTGTTTATAGCATTTGGTAACTATGGGACTGTGAGTATCATGGAAAAATAAAGAATTTGGAAAGAATATAATAGTCATGAATTACTTTTTTATTAACTGTTGTCATGAGCGGTTCATTAATTTTCTCATGATCAAAAGTCATTATTATACAACTGCTAACAATGAAATGATTCTGATTAAAGCCAAATAAAAATCTGCTGTTTCTAGGGTTAGGGTTAGGAGAGTACAAGATTTTCTTTACTTCTTCTTGGTTTCATCTGAATCCATGTTCCTCAAAGAGTGTGTAAAAGAATTTCCAGAAGATTAGAACACCGAAAGGCCATTATCAACAAAGCAACAAGTGATATGAGGCAACACAGTGACATAAACAAAACCAGGACATCCCTGTACAACCAAGTACTGATTACTCTCTAGATTCTTCATGTCTGAGCAATAGGGTAGGGTGGCAAGATGGAAGCTCTTTCTCACAAAAACATCCAAGCTCAACAAAAGTCCAATTGGAATGTCCTACAAAAATGAGGTGAATGTTCTGACAGAACAGATGATAGAAATACAGATTACATGGCTGTTTGTAAACAGGCTTCCTAATGTTTACTTATGATTGAACTGAATAAACACAGAAACAGAAACATACTGTCTGCCAATTTACAAAGACATTTATCCAAATTAATCAGGAGGAACCTCATTATGCAGCATGGCAACAATCCAAAACATACTGCCAACACAACAAAGGGTAAAAAGTGGACGGTTTAAGATTAAGTCAAGTCATCAAACCTGAACCCAGTTGGGTAGCATTTCACCTCCTAAAGAGGAGCCTGAGGGGAGAAACCTCATGAAACTTAAAACTAAAAGTCATAGACTTCATTCTTGTTCTGTTCCTTCAGGGAAATCTTGGAGGGATTCATGAATAGCTAGAAAAACCAGTTAAATTTATTGCAAAACCTGTCTGTAAGTGGGAGTGAATGCAAAGCAAACCTCCATACATCACCAAAGGAATTGCTTAACCAAAAGATCAATGTTTTTGAATGAGTTAACCAGAGTGCAACTAAAAATCCAACGAAAAATCTGTAGCGTGACTTGAAGCAGGCTGTGCATAAGAGAGGCGCTTACATTTAAATGTGTTGAAAAAGTTGTTTAAAGAAAGTGTGTGAAAATATTGGCAATATTTTGTGAATGGTGTAATAAAAAAATAAAGTTGTGCTTCAACACATTGCACAAGATTAGGTATGTACACACTTTTGCAATCGCTGACATTTAAATCAAAGGTAATTAATCATATTACAAACCACAGCACAACAAACAACATGATTCAGATCATGAGTTACAGATCAGTATCATTTAGAGTGTTGTGATTTTCAAAGTATCTTATGTCTGCCTTATAAATATCATCCAACACCCAATGGTCATGTTGGAAAAATAGGTCAGCTCAGTCTTTTTTTTTTTAATGTTTCTCCACTTTATTTATATACACTGTAATTTCACACTGACAATTATTATTTATTTATTTTCTTTCTTCAGGTTGTCCTACTACTTAAAATTCTAATGATGCAGAAATATAATTTACAGGGAAAAAAAATATTTACAAAACTTGACACAATAACATCAGGTACAAAAATTATTTATAGCATGAAACATCAAGCAGCAATTTTCTTCTTATACTTTTGGCTTATTAAGAGGAATCTTAGTGTCTTGAAGCAATTTAAAAAAAAAACAGAAAAATCTTCATTTGTATTGTCCAGGGTAATTATGAGATCTTTAATTGTTAAAACATACAACAAGAAAAACAGAAGTCAAACAAATCAAATGTAGTGTGAGAAACAGGAATAAGATTTTCCGTCACCATGACACCCCTGCCATTCAAATCGATAAATATGACGAAGCTACTAATGTCAAGAAACAATAATCATACTACATAACACAACACAATAAACAACGTGATTCATATAAAGTTTTCTGGATTAGGATCATCTAGATTGTCATGATTTTCATATCCAAACAGTTTAAAGTCTGCCTTATAAATATCATAGAGTTTCCTCCTCCACTCTATGGTGATGTTGGAAAACCAGGTCTTTATTTCATTCTGCTCTGTTTTCTTTCTTGTCCACGGTTTGAAGTCAACAATGTTATCGACTCTGAGTATTCGCAGCAGATGATCAGCATCTTCCTCAATAGTTTCCATTTTCCCAATAAAGTCATAATCGATCGCACATGGATGGCACAAGTGAACTGTTTGTCGCCAGTGTTCATCAAACTCTTTGTCATTTCCTGCTGGGAGGCTCAGGATATACTGAATGAAGTTGTAGAAAGACGGAACAATGCCTTGAGCGTGCGCTTGCTCTACAGATGCTGGCGGATTAGAGACATTTACAAATTTCTTTAATATGTCTATCCCAATAGTTTCATAATATATCTGATTTGGGCTTTGAATTTTATCTTTGTAGGCTGAAATCAGTCTGACAAAAGGATCTCGAACAAATATGAACTTTTGGTATGTCTCAAATTTTTGTTTCATTACTGCCTTGGGGTATGCATTAAGTTGCTGTAGAGAAGATCCATGAACGTCCTCGATGGGGATGTCTAGAGGGTTCCTGTAAGGTACACCGTACACCTTCAGACTCTCACTCAGAACAATCATAATCCGTTTCCATGCGGTGCAAGCAACCTTTGGAACGTAGCAATAGATAATTCCATGCCTGTCATCCACTAGCAGGTTGTGCAACTCCTCATGGGGAATGTCGTCAAATGTTGCCCATTTGCCACTGATGTCCAAGTTATTGTTGCATTGTTTATAAAGCAGCATCTTTCTTGAGTACTGTCGGTGCTTCAGCTTCAGTGGCAGTGGGCTCGTGTGGATCTTCCCCTCACATCTCCTGTCCTCGACAGTGTCCACCCGTGGTTGGGTTCCAGTTTCCGGGTCAGTCTTTGAATAGATATTTGCTTCACTTCCATTTTCTGATTGATTGTATATAAAAACTATCAAGGAAATGACGCTCAGTATTAAAACAAAGTACTTCTTAAACTTGCTCATGTTTTCTGGTACCTGAGAGAACCTCTTTCTGAAAGAGACTCAGCATTCTGAACATCTCTGAACTGACGTTTATTAGCAGGGGCGGAGTCGTTCAACTTGTCAGGTTACTGTTTTTTTTTTTTTTGCTTTTTTTTTCGGGATTTTTTGTTTCTTTGCCGAATTTCTTTTCCTGTGCTCATCCATTTTCTAGGGTCACACCTACAAATTTATAACATTGCCAGGTTTAATGAGATTCACATCCTTATTACTGATAATAAACACAGCCACTGTTGTTCTTAACTAAAATATATGTTAGGTACAGAAAGGTGCAGAAGTATAATAAAATAGAAACTACACTATAAATTTTTAAACATATGTAAGAGTGTTGTTCCAATTTTTTTTTTTTTGGTTTGAGGTTAAAAATGTTCTAATTTTCTTATTTCAAGCATATAGAAACTAATAAAACAAGAGCCAATAGAAGAAGAGAATTTAAAGCATGAAATGTCTATGCCTAATGGTCTATATATATTATAGAGAAATTATATTATTATATTTTTGAAATTATATTTTTTCTTGAATCAAGTTGTGTTCACTCACTAAAAAAATTATTTCTGCAGTGTAATAAATTTTATGTCACTCAGGGTAAATTAGGAGCAATAAAGCAAGCTTCTGGCACCCCCTTGTGGCAAAAAACATCTGTAGAGCTCAGGTGCTGAAAATGCATGACTTCTGCCCCAAATCTTGAGTAAACAGTTGTTCAGTTTGGTACAAGAAAGTTACATAATGTATGCGGTCCATGATTTCCACCTTCTTTTTAATTTTGAAGCAATTGAAAATGTCATGATCAGGATTTTTTCCACCGTGATCTTGAATTTTTAAATCTGATTGGTCAGAAGGTGTTTCCCTTTAGGGGGAACTAGATGCTGTGCCATGGCTGATGCTATGGGAATGCTTCTTTGTGGAAGTTGTGTCTGAAGCTCTGTGTGAAATCACACTGATTTATCAGCTCGAGTAGGTCGTGACGAAGCCGAGCGCACCAGCAAGACCATAAAAGGACATCTACGGCACATTATTCCAGCTTCTTTGTCTTCAGGAAGCGCTCTGTGTGGAGCATGCACACGCGACTCTCTAGGGTTCTCTTGCATGCCTGTTTTCTCCAGCCAAAAGCCTGTGCCTCATGGCCCGGGTCCCACGTCCGCTGAGGCAGAGTGCCGACTTAAATCATGGGTCTCGCAGGTCGAGTTAGCAAAACAAGTGACATGTGATTCCATTTCTCTTGTCCTCTCTCCCTTATTGGATTACCCCACTTTGGCTCGGGAGCTCACTTTGCGACTTCTCCGAACCCAAACAATGACTGTTGACGAATGCTGGCTAATCAGCCATTGTGGGTCTAGATGAACATGTGGCGATGGCTAGGGTTGAAGAGACACTTGCAAGTTATCTCTCCCCTTTATCGGCTCCATGGAGAAAGTCTGTGCTCCTATTGAACCTTGATCTCCTAAGGGCCTGTTCTTCCCTCACTGCATGAGGAGCTAAGGCTATCAATCAGAAGCCACCAGTCCCAGCCAGGCCTGCTGAGGCAAGAAAGCTAAAGCATATTCCCCTCCCAGGTCGAGCCTCTGGCTTTACAGCTAGCATTTCTTGGTTCCCAAGAAGGACAATTTTAGACCTGTGTGTGCCGGGTTCTCCATTTAGGCCTAGTATTATTGCTCAACCTCACAAAGTGCATGGTGGCTGCTGTCATCATTGCACACCAGGTCATCTACGTACATGTTCATGTAATTATCCAGATGATTGGCTCATCTGGGCTCAGTCTCGGGGAAGTGGCAGCCAAGCATTGAGATGCCAGGCTTGCCCACATGAGGTCCCTTGGTCTTAGGCTCAACCCAGTGAAGTGTTTGGTTTCTCCCTCTCTAAGAACAACCTTCTTGGGGATAGTTGGGATTCAGCCATGATGTCTCCTGTTCGTGGGGATTCCATCCTTTCTGCCGTAAAGGACATCTGGCCAGACCAATGCCTCTCTGCTGCCCAGGCACAGAGGATGCCTGGCTTATGACTGAAGCTGCCAAAGCTATTCCTTTGGACCTGCTACATATGAGACCATTTCAAGTCTGGCTCAGACACTGTTTTTAGGGTAATAAGGGTTACGTGGACAGATATTCTCTGGTCTCTCACCTTCTGTGTGTTGCCAGTTGGCTGAGGCTTTCCAGCAGACCACGCCTTCTCTCCTCGGACCTCCCATTGGTCCTGGAGGGGCTTCTCTAAGCCCACTTTGAGACAATTGAGTCAACATCTGAAGAGTTTCTGAACCAGGAAATGGATCTGCTATTAGCTAGTCATCCAGCTTTTCTGCAGGCCTTTCTGCCCTCCACCCCATGAGTCAGCAGAGCAGGAGAGACTGCATCTGCTGTGCCCAGTTCAGGTTCACAGCACTTACGCCCATTGCTCAAATGCATGGTGTAAGTCCTCTCTCTTTGCCTGCTTTGGCAATCCTGTCCCCAAGAAGCACCCTAGTGGTAACTATATCATAGGCCTACGAGGTACGCTGTGTAACTTTGCCTAGAGGGATTATGGATCACTCCACTAGGTGTATCACCTTCTCCAGAATTCTGGCTAGAGGTGTTTCCCTCCGGAATATTTGTGCTGTGGTTGGTTGGCCCTCTCTGCACACCCTTCTCAGGATCTATAAATTGGACCTGGACCCCACTCCTGGGTCTTACAGGGCTAATGGTGCTCTGCTCCTGGCTCATTTGTGCCCTTTCACAACCTCTGGTTGACAGACATCTCCCAGCATGTGGTGGCATTGGTATTAGCATTCAAATGGGATGCTTGAAAGGGAACCCCTTCAATCCCTTGAAAGGGAATTACACCCGGTTACATATGTAACCCGGTTTTATGAGAAGGGAATGAGCCACACCCTAGCTGTCCACTCACACTTCCTTCAGTCAAGTAGAAACTGGAGTAATGTGACATAGATGCCCTTTAATAGTCTTGCTGTCATAGACTGCTTTGTCACATGACCTACCCGAGCCGATAAATCGGCATGATTCCACATAGATCTTCAGACACAACTTCTGCAAACGAGCATTCCCATTGTGTTAGCCATGACACAGGGTCTTGTTCCTTTGTCAGGGAATTGGGTTATATATGTAACCTGGTGTAGTTACACTAATAACCACAGGTCTATATTAATGTTCTGGTTCAAATATCGTTTCTTTAGTAACGTTCATAGGGACATGTATGACAGTATTAAGTGTTTAAGAAAGAGATTTTGTTGAACTAAAAATATGTAGCGTGTACACTATATTTACATTTGTGGACACCTGACCATTACATCTACTGTATATGTGGGTCTTCAATAAACTGTTGCCACAAAGTAAGAATACAGTTGTGTTTCTTTGTGTTGTAAGACCAAACCTGTTCCAGTATGACAATGCCCCTGTGCACAAAGCAAGCTCCAAACCAAAGACATAGTTGGCTTAAACGTCCATAGAATCCTGGAAGTAACGAGCCCTGGAAGTGGCTTAATACTTGGGTGAGGGATCCCTCTGTTGGTTATGAGAGGGCATAGCAGGTTGGAACATGACATATTTCTTATTTTTAGAAATGAGGCTTAAAATTAGCAAAATAATCTGGCAAAAGAAGAAGACATTTTAAATCTTAAAAAATAGTCAAATATGTCTAGAAATAACCAAACTCCATAAAAGGTCGAGAGCACGGACAGCTGAGAGTACAAAATGAGCTCTCAGGGTAAAGGCTTAAAATTAAAGTTAAAGTTATTTTGAATCCTTTTAACATGTTCTCGAAGGTATACCTGGTCCCTGGGTTGTTGATCAAGACTCCAAAGCACTTATATAAGTCGCTCTGTATAAAGAAGTCTGCTTAACGCTGTAAACATAATGAAAATATATATATTCCAGATATAAAAGTTCAGTAATCAATGCAAATGATCTCATGTAAAGTCAAACAAGTAAACGTTTTTTATGTTGGTTAGACTTTTTATGTCTGCATTTACACCCACTCAGGAACACAAGTATTTTTCACATCATTTTCATAAATACATTTCTTGTGTAGACATTCTACAAACTATTTATGAATAAATCAGCTCCTATCCACCTGATAAACAAGGAGCATTCTATATTATTATATTATTATTATAATATATTATTACTGCCTACACTATTTCATATGTATAAATATAAACCTAGCTTAAAAAAAATCATCCAGAACTTACGAAATCCTTCTGAGTTTCTTTCTGAATCCCAGCGATTTTTAAACAGGAACCATTACAGCTTGTGTAGCTGTGAATCTGTTCCCACCTTTATCCAATTATATGTGTGTATGGAATTTATTTAATAGAAACCGTGTTATCAGAGCAGGAAATAGTCATACGGCTAGATATGGAAGAATTTTCTGATATTAGGGTTTTTATATATATGTCTTATTTATAGTCAGGAAATTCATATAATACTACAGATATGTATGAGTAAAGCTACTAAACAGAGGTTTTTTAGAAATGAATAAACACTGTGTAGGGAAGGTCATTTAGTATTTTAGTACATAAATGTATCAACTAACTAAATATTGATATTGAATAAGGCCTACCGAATCTAATGTGACATGGTCAGATGAGCTCATGTGAATCAAATGATGTCAAGAAACAGAGAAAGGTTGTCTCGGTTTAAGTTCCTTTTACACTGGAGGAGGCGATGCACTGTCTGATCGTTGCCTGGCGACAGTAGTCATAGAAACTGGGAAACGTTGTCACATGAAAAAAAAATTGTTTCCTTCTTATTCAATCATTTTAGAAGGAACAGATAAAAATAGAAAGGTCTGTGCCGCTCGTGGAGAGACACAGATTTTATTATTGGAAATTTAAGCACTATATTCCTTTTTTATGAAAAGAGATGTGAGGTAGGGCGGCACGGTTAGTGGTTGGCATGTTCGCCTCACACCGCCAGCGTCCTGGGTTTGAGACTCACTCCCGCTCACTGTGTGTGTGGAGTTTGTATGTTCTCCCTGTGCTTGGTGGGTTTCTTCTGGGTGCTCCGGTTTCCTCCCACAGTCCAAAGACATGCTTCTAGGCTGATTGGAGTCTCTAAATTGCCCCTAGAATGTGTGTGTGTGCCCTGCGATGGGTTGGCACTCCATCCAGGGTGTATCCTGCCTTGATGCCCGATGAATCCTGAAATAGGCACAGGCTCCCCGTGACCCAAGTATAGATTGGATAAGCAGTACAGACAATGAAAAAAAAAAGATGTGGAGTATGATAATATCACAGTTTTGAGTAAACCTCAAGGTGGCGACATAACCTCACTAATCAGCCTCAAGCAGGAGGTACCACCGTGAGTATGAGTGCAACAGGACATACAAACACCTGAAGATCTTTCACAGGTTTTTTTATCAGAAATTTTAACAAAAACGGGCTTTTATATCATGAGTAAAGCACTATTATGTGTCTATTCACATATACTCAGTATGTTTATATTCTTCTGCACTTCATATTCTATAGTATTTGACATGTTTACATCCAGTGACACTTTAATACCCTCTCATTATATGCAATCCCTATGTTCAACTGTTGTGCAATAACTGATTTAAATCTATATAAATAGTATGTACATTCTTATTTATACCGTATACATCATTATAATAATCGACTTATTTATCACTGTTGCCTTGGCTGCAGGTATTGTTTCATTATTCAATGTATAAGAAGGATGTATAGTTTGTACCACATTATATGAGAATTCCACTGCAAGGAATTTGATGTACTGTACTAGTATAGTGATGATAAAAGAATCGGATTAACACAGGAAAAAAATAGCAAGTGTAAATAAGATTTAAAAAGATTTGCAATAAACCAAACTTAATTGTAAACATATCTGCCTAGCTTTAAGCTTTACATTTCCTATTGGTGGATAATTTCACTTCTTTCTAGAAAAATAATTAGAATGAGCAAATTGATCTATTTTACAATTTCAGGCTTAAAATAAGTAAAAATTTCTAGACTCCAGTTTATTTACTATATCTTTGAAGATTATTAAATAGAGATTAAAATAAACTATACAAACAATTATTAACCCTTTTTCTAACTTAAAAATGTTTAACTAGGTTTAATTTACCTAGATGCAAGGTCGGACCTTGGCGCACTATAATTTGGGGCACTCAAGACAATTTGCAGTGATATGACTACCCATAAAACCCAAACATATAAAATATTTCAGTTTTATATGTCATATAAATTTGTTAGCTTAATCACACAAGCTAGTGGATTCTTTTGATAAAACATATATAGAACGTCAAATAAAGTTAAAAATTGCTTACATAAGTAATCATTTGAGCACTACAACAACCATAACAAGATATTCACACTTGATGTTGACATTAACCGCCTCTGAACAAATGCATGTGCATCAATGGTTTTTAGCCCTTAAAATGAATGACATACTGATCAGCACCCTAACTACTGATTTTGGGGATTGATTGAGACACAGCCATGGTTTGAAATGGTTAGAGTGGAAGAACTTGAATGTCCTGTTTGTTTGGTTTTGTTTATTTTAATTAAAAGACTTTCACAACAGAATAGCATTCAAGAAAATAAAACACACCCTGATGCATGAGTCTACTTGTGTTTAAACTATTACAAAATGACATGGAGAATTGTAAGGCTCAGTTTCGAGTGTCCAAGAAGATTAGAAAAAAGATTACAATTGCATACCCAGAGTTAATGCTTCAATTAAAAATAGTGACTATAGAATATCATCTATGTACACACCAAACAATGAAAGTGTAACGTTGCGGTTGCCTGCAAATCCACGGTTACTGGCGTGCCTCTTTATAGTGCTCAGCCCAGCACAGGCAATTAGGGCTGATGCACAGCACCTGTGCACACTGTTATATAAGCCTCAGGTTTTCACTCACTCTGCGTGTGGACATAGAATCTGTGCCAGATATCAGAGGCAATAGAGAGGTAATTTGGTAATTAGAGTTACGCTCCTCAAAAGCCGTTGCTAGCGATATTTAATAATCTAGAGAATATTTAGAAAGTTATTTATTAGTGTTGCAGGCTGAGAATCAGCCCACTGCCACTTCCTATTTATTTAGCCAGACCCCGACTTGGTGAGGGAACTGCTTAAACGGCCAAAACTTGCCGTGACAAGCAGGGCTCTCCCCCTCGCCTTGTGGCGTGTGCACGCGCACTGTCTGATGCGTTCCCAACCCACCTTTAATGCGCCAATCCCCATTTAGCTCATGTGTTAGTGCGTTGGAAAGGCCTATGTGACATTGAACCTCCCTGGTTTGTGCCCAACCACAGACAGTTTCTTAGGTTTGTATTTTTGTTTGCCTACTTCTGCTCATTATTCTGCCAGGTTCCCTGATTGAATTTTCCACCTGCTTTCATCCATTTGGGTAACAGGTCTAGCTCAGTGCTCACCCCCTCACTTAATGCTGAGCCAATCTTCAGGTCAAGCCACAACTCTTGGCAAACATGAGCAGGCCCTGACTGCTTTATTTAATGAGGTCCAGGGAATCTCAGAGCAGCTGAAGCACATACAGGCCCTTTTACAGCCCCAGGGCTGGAATGAGCAAGCCCTCCAGAAAGCTTATGTGCAGGGACTTTCAGAGGAGTTAAAAGATGAGCTGGCAGCTCGAGACCCTCCCGATGACTTGGACACATTGTATGAGCTTGCTATACGCCTGGACAATCGTCTCCAGGAGAGGCGGTTAGAGCGACAGTCAAACAGGGAAGCCCAGCAGAGACGTGCTTACAGGCGGGGACACCTAGCCTCCTCTGGGGTCCTTGAACCATCAGAGGCCCCTTTTGAACCCATGCAGTTAGGGGCTACCAGTTTACCATGGCAGGAGTGGCCTGCTTACCAAGAACCACTCCAGCCACAGGGCTCAAGCCAGAGACAGGCTGACCGTCCACGCAGCTCGTTAAAAGGCAAGGGCCCACCCAAATAGAGGGGTTTGGGTTGGTCCTAAATGCAGCCCCTCATATGTCAGGCCTGTTTCTATTGGCCACCCTTCGTTGGGGCAAGGGCAGACAAGCGGGCCTCCAAGTCTTTATTGACTCAGGGGCTGCAGGTAATTTCATTGATGAAAAACTAACCCTGGGCGCTAGAGAATCTCTCACATCCACTGCCAGTTGCCGCCCTGGATGGCCGGCCCCTGACATCTGGACCGGTAATCTCCCAGACAGCCCCACTTTCCCTGAATATTGGGCATCACACAGAGCTCATTGCCCTGTTTGTCAGTAAGGTCCATGAACTCAGCCTCGTCCTAGGTTTCCCCTGGCTGCAGCTACATAACCCCCACATAGACTGGTCCATGGGCTCTATTTCCATTTGGGGGCCTCAATGCCATCAGAGCTGCCTCAGGGGCCTCCAAACCTCACCTCCCACTGTAGAGGAATTGGTGGACTTGACGGGCATACCAGAGGTTTATTGGGACCTTAAAATGGTCTTCTCCAAGCAAAGGGCCCAAACCTTGCCACCTCATAGGCCCTTTGATTGTGCCATTAACCTGCTACCAGGGGTAGCTCCTCCCCGGGGAAGGTTATTCTCCCATTTATTTCTCCCATGGAGGAATATATCCAGGAGGCCCTGTCCTTAGGCTTCATCCGCCCGTCTACCTCACCAGCAGGTGCAGGCTTCTTCTTCGTCAAGAAGAAAGATGGTAATGCCTGCTTCCCTGCATTGATTACCATGGCTTAAATGCCATCACTCAGAAGGACAGGTACCCTCTGCCCTTGATGAACTCAGCATTTGACCGCCTTCAACAGGCCAAGGTTTTCACAAAACTAGACCTGCGTAGTGCCTATAATCTTATTCGCATCAGGGCAGGGGATGAATATAAGACCACATTCATTACACCCTCAGGGCATTATGAATACCTTGTTGAGTACCTTTTGGCCTAATGAATGCCCCGGCGGTCTTCCAACGCTTCATAAATGAGGCACTGCGCGAGACCTTGAACCACTATACATTTGTCTTCTTAGATGATATCTTGATCTTCAGTAATTCCCTGAAAGAGCATGTGGTTCAAATGTGTTATTGTGGAATGTGGAATGTGTTAGTGATTTGGAAAGGCCTATGTGTCATTGAACCTCCCTGGTTCGTGTCCTAAGTCAGACAGTTTCTTAGGTTTGTATTTTTGTTTGCCTATGTCTGCTCATTATTCTGCCAGGATCCCTGATTGAATTTTCCACCTGCTTTCATCCATTTGGGTAACGGGTCTAGCTCAGTGCTCACCCCCTCACTTAATGCTGAGCCCTTCTTCCCCATAACAGAAAGTTTATTTTTACCACCTATTCTTCTCACAGCAACTTCTATGATTCTATAATAATAATAATAATTAACTATTATGATGTTATAATAATAATAAGTAATGGTTATAATATAGTTATAGAGTCCAAGATAACAAATCAAGCTCTTGAAGCATACAGAGACATTGGCACGCCACAGACAGCCTAAATAAACGACAAAAGAGAGCTTGAAATAAATCAACAAAATATTGAATTCTTCCTTGTAAACAACTTAATTAGCGATGTGTTTCATTGCCTAATCCAAATTACCCATGAGTACCCAGTGCTTTGTGGTGTAGATCAGCTTGGAGATGAATTCAACTCATCTGGTGACATTCTTTGTATTGGATAAAGTTTCAGATATAGAACATAAGCCTTAGACATTTAAAATATCTGAAATCGACTGAACTAGACGGAACTGAAGTCAGGTAACTTGAGAAAAACAGAAATGCTTGAACACCCGTGTGTAAGGTCTGTCTTGTGTTCATACCCGGTAACTGGGCTGATGCCAAGGAAAACAGAATAGGATTGAAAGATTATTATTAAAAAATAGATGAGGATTAGATGTTAATTATAGGTGTTGAAATAAACAGGGTGATGAATCATTCTAAAAAATCTCATCTGGTGACATTTGATGGAAAAATAAACATTGTGTTATATAGATAATAACATAATTTAATAGTTCGGAAATTATCTTACAGATGGACACAAGACAATTTTGTATTCCTCACCCAGGTGCTAATGCATAATATGTGCAAATATGCAAAATACATATTTCTTATTTTATGACCAAAACTGAAATATGTTTTATCTATGTTGTTGAAGATTACATGCCATTAATCTGTATGTGAAAAGATTGAAAATATGTGAAAAGAAATTACCCAATGAATGAATTAATTAATTATGTGACTAATTAAGACATTAATTAATTCATTGGTTAATTAATTAAGTAATTACAATTCATTAATTAGCATTCAAATTCATTTAGCATGTCTGCATAATCTTTATTTATACAAAATTCTGTACAAATTGTTAGAAAAAGTCAGTAGTGCAAATAAAATAAATGGGCATTTAAATTTGTACCACGAAAATGACATGCGAATAATAGTTAATAACAATTATGTAACGGAATGAGCATAAACAACATGAAGATAATTATCAAGAGTAAAGAGTTATTAATTTATTCATGATGATAAAATCTTTTGAGATATCCTGCCAGGTTAGTGTATGTGAACAAATTTGTGCTCAGTTAATATTATTATAATATATAATAATATTAACTGAGCACAAATAATGTTATTATAATATCTATTATATTATATAATTGCATGCTATTCATAAAGGTACATCGATATCGCGTGTGTCTCTTATTCAAAGAACTAATTCTTAATTATGACAACCAACCTTAACAGCATGCAATTATGTAGGCATGCCTGACGTCTATATGCTACCATGCTCATCTGAATTCAGAAATATTCTGTTCCCTGCCAAGATGTTTATATGATAATTAATGGTAGGTCTCAGTGTCATAGAAAATTAAATTAGAATTTCTTCCTAAAGGCTGAAGACTGAATCTACCTGAAATTTCATAGGTAGTTAAAAAAAGAAACCAGCAATTTGGTTGGCAGTGTGTCATAGGCTTGATGCTGTGATCACTTGTGTAAGGTTCAATGTCATTTTGCATTTGCCATTTTTTATTGAGTATTATTACATATTATTATTACTTATTTATCATAGTCATTAAGAAAGAGTGGAGTGTTAAGCGTTAAAGTTGTAAAATAAACAAGGTGAAGACTCATTTAAATAAAAATCTCAGGTAACATCTGTCAGAATGATATACACTGTTGTTGCATGTATGATAAATATATTTCTTATTTTATGACCAACACTGAAAGCTTATTCTTATGCAACTAACCTGTATATGAGAAAACTAGATTGTCTGTTTGTTTGTTTCTTTATTATAACATTTTTATTATACAATTTCATTAGTACAATTAAGCAATTTTACATATACAGTTCAACTAATTTCATCAAGAATGAGAAAAGAAAAACAATCAATGGGATTTAATGGCAGTGGCAACTTATGTTTAATGGCAACATAAACAGTAAACAGTCTAAAGAAGGTGAGTTGATATTTAATCTAATCCTGACACTAAGCCTATTATCACTTCTCATTTTTATTTTTATATCTTCTAACTTATTTTCTCATTTACAACAAAATCTTCTGAGATATCCTGTCATGTTAATGTATGTTAGTGAATTTGTGCTCAATTATTGTTATGAAGTAGTAATTGCCCTTATTTTAATAATCATGTTACTTGAACAGTCACTGCTAATTTCTTGTGTCAACATATCTTGTTGTTGCTGTTGTTGTTGTCGTTGAACCTAATCTAAGAATGAAATGTACTTTTCTTCCTAAAACCTTTTACTGTTAATATGTTGTACAGACCCTCTATTAAAACCATTAATATAGTACAAGAAAAGTACCTTTTCGTCAGTAAATTTGTGTAAATTTGTCTTTTTTCTACTTCTTACGATCCTCAGAATTGTCAGAATCACCAGATGCTATAAACATTTTGTTTATTGTTTATCCATCTTACCAGTCTCTTGTTTAAAATATTTCAACCTTTTTGACTTTTTGAAATGAACCCAAAATTGTGGAATAGATTCATTACTTCTCCTCACTCAAGCCAATGTCTCTATCTACGTTCATGGTAAGAATTTTTAATTACAGAGACACACCCGATATGTGTAGAATTTTGATGTAACTGTATGAATAGTGAGCAATTATGTAGCTATGCCTGACGTCTATTCACTTACATTATTCATCTGAATTGAAAAATGGTCTATTGTCTGCTAAGACGGGTATGATATAATTACTTAGCTTCGTTTATAGCATTTGGTAACTATGGGACTGTGAGTATCATGGAAAAATAAAGAATTTGGAAAGAATATAATAGTCATGAATTACTTTTTTATTAACTGTTGTCATGAGCGGTTCATTAATTTTCTCATGATCAAAAGTCATTATTATACAACTGCTAACAATGAAATGATTCTGATTAAAGCCAAATAAAAATCTGCTGTTTCTAGGGTTAGGGTTAGGAGAGTACAAGATTTTCTTTACTTCTTCTTGGTTTCATCTGAATCCATGTTCCTCAAAGAGTGTGTAAAAGAATTTCCAGAAGATTAGAACACCGAAAGGCCATTATCAACAAAGCAACAAGTGATATGAGGCAACACAGTGACATAAACAAAACCAGGACATCCCTGTACAACCAAGTACTGATTACTCTCTAGATTCTTCATGTCTGAGCAATAGGGTAGGGTGGCAAGATGGAAGCTCTTTCTCACAAGAACATCCAAGCTCAACAAAAGTCCAACCAAACCACATTTGGGTTTAAGATCAGCAGATGATATTTAAGAAAAAAGCTTACAATGTCAGCTTTTCTTTCTTGCCATTTGTATGTAGTTGTGTTAAAAGACATAGAACATAGCACACCAATTTTTACTATTGGAACACATTTGTTTGATTGTTTCAAAAATAACTAGCTCTGAATATCTACTCTTAGTTCTAAACTTTCACCTTTTCTTGGGAAGACAGCATTTGATCTTTAAAAAAAAGGATAAACCAATATGAAGACCAGAGAGCTATATTTAGTAGTAAAGCAAGCCATTAATTAAAAGCTGAATAAAAAGAGAAAATCAATAAGAGGTATGGCATTGGGTGTACATTGGGTGTAGCCAATACAACAATTTGGAATGTCCTACAAAAATGAGGTGAATGTTCTGACAGAACAGGTTGCCCAAGGACAACAACAGATGATAGAAATGCAGATTACATGGCTGTTTGTAAACAGGCTTCCTAATGTTTACTTATGATTGAACTGAATAAACAGAGAAACAGAAACATACTGTCTGCCAATTTACAAAGACATTTATCCAAATTAATCAGGAGGAACCTCATTATGCAGCATGGCAACAATCCAAAACATACTGCCAACACAACAAAGGACTGTATAAGGGTAAAAAGTGGACGGTTTAAGACTAAGTCAAGTCATCAAACCTGAACCCGGCTGGGTAGCATTTCACCTCCTAAAGAGGAGCCTGAGGGGAGAAACCTCTTGAAACTTAAAACTAAAAGTCATAGGCTTCATTCTTGTTCTGTTCCTTCAGGGAAATCTTGTGGGGATTCATGAATAGCTAGAAATACCAGTCAAATTTAGTGCAAAACGTGTCTGTAAGTGGGAATGAAAGCAAAGCAAACCTCCATACATCACCAAAGGAATTGCTTAACCAAAAGATCAATGTTTTTGAATGAGTTAACCAGAGTGCAACTAAAAATCCAACGAAAAATCTGTAGCGTGACTTGAAGCAGGCTGTGCATAAGAGAGGCGCTTACATTTAAATGTGTTGAAAAAGTTGTTTAAAGAAAATGTGGGAAAATATTGGCAATATTTTGTGAATGGTGTAATAAAAAAATAAAGTTGTGCTTCAACACATTGCACAAGATTAGGTATGTACACACTTTTGCAATCGCTGACATTTAAATCAAAGGTAATTAATCATATTACAAACCACAGCACAACAAACAACATGATTCAGATCATGAGTTACAGATCAGTATCATTTAGAGTGTTGTGATTTTCAAAGTATCTTATGTCTGCCTTATAAATATCATCCAACACCCAATGGTCATGTTGGAAAAATAGGTCAGCTCAGTCTTTTTTTTTTTTTTAATGTTTCTCCACTTTATTTATATACACTGTAATTTCACACTGACAATTATTATTTATTTATTTCGATTTATTTTTTTTTCTTCAGGTTGTCCTACTACTTAAAATTCTGATGATGCAGAAATATAATTTACAGGGAAAAAATAATTTACAAAACTTGACACAATAACATCAGGTACAAAAATTATTTATAGCATGAAACATCAAGCAGCAATTTTCATCTTACACTTTTGGCTTATTAAGAGGAATTTTAGTGTCTTGAAGCAATTTAAAAAAACAGAAAAATCTTCATTTGTATTGTCCAGGGTAATTATGAGATCTTTAATTGTTAAAACATACAACAAGAAAAACAGAAGTCAAACAAATCAAATGTAGTGTGAGAAACAGGAATAAGATTTTCCATTACCATGACACCCCTGACATTCAAATCGATAAATATGACGAAGCTACTAATGTCATGAAACAATAATCATACTACATAACACAACACAATAAACAACGTGATTCATATAAAGTTTTCTGGATTAGGATCATCTAGATTGTCATGATTTTCATATCCAAACAGTTTAAAGTCTGCCTTATAAATATCATAGAGTTTCCTCCTCCACTCTATGGTGATGTTGGAAAACCAGGTCTTTATCTCACTCTGCTCTGTTTTGCTTCTTGTCCACGGTTTGAAGTCAACAATGTTATCGACTCTGAGTATTCGCAGCAGATGATCAACATCTTCCTCAATAGTTTCCATTTTCCCAATAAAGTCATAATCGATCGCACATGGATGGCACAAGTGAACTGTTTGTCGCCAGTGTTCATCAAACTTTGTGTAATTTCCTGCTGGGAGGCTCAGGATATACTGAATGAAGTTGTAGAAAGACGGAACAATGCCTTGAGCGTGCGCTTGCTCTACAGATGCTGGCGGATTAGAGACATTTCCAAATTTCTTTAATATGTTTATCCCAATCCTTTCATAATATATCTGATTTGGGCTTTGAATTTTATCTTTGTAGGCTGAAATCAGTCTGACAAAAGGATCTCGAACAAATATGAACTTTTGGTATGTCTCAAATTTTTGTTTCATTACTGCCTTGGGGTATGCATTAAGTTGCTGTAGAGAAGATCCATGAACGTCCTCGATGGGGATGTCTAGACGGTTCCTGTAAGGTACACCGTACACCTTCAGACTCTCACTCAGAACAATCATAGTCCGTTTCCATGCGGTGCAAGCAACCTTTGGAACGTAGCAATAGATAATTCCATGCCTGTCGTCCACTAGCAGGTTGTGCAACTCCTCATGGGGAATGTCGTCAAATGTTGCCCATTTGCCACTGATGTCCAAGTTATTGTTGCATTGTTTATAAAGCAGCATCTTTCTTGAGTACTGTCGGTGCTTCAGCTTCAGTGGCAGTGGGCTCGTGTGGATCTTCCCCTCACATCTCCTGTCCTCGACAATGTCCAGCCGTGGTTGGGTTCCAGTTTCCGGGTCAGTCTTTGAATAGATATTTGCTTCACTTCCATTTTCTGATTGATTGTATATAAAAACTATCAAGGAAATGACGCTCAGTATTAAAACAAAGTACTTCTTAAACTTGCTCATGTTTTCTGGTACCTGAGAGAACCTCTTTCTGAAAGAGACTCAGCATTCTGAACAGCTCTGAACTGACGTTTATTAGCAGGGGCGGAGTCGTTCAACTTGTCAGGTGACTGTTTTTTTTTTTTTGCTTTTTTTTTCTGGATTTTTTGTTTCTTTGCCGAATTTCTTTTCCTGTCCTCACCCATTTTCTAGGGTCACACCTACAAATTTATAACATTGCCAGGTTTAATGAGATTCACATCCTTATTACTGATAATAAACACAGCCACTGTTATTGTTAACTAAAATATATGTTAGGTACCGAAAGGTGCAGAAGTATAATAAAATAGAAACTACACTATAAATTTTTAAACATATGTAAGAGTGTTGTACCAATTTTTTTTTTTTGGTTTGAGGTTAAAAATGTTCTAATTTTCTTATTTCAAGCATATAGAAACTAATAAAACAAGAGCCAATAGAAGAAGAGAATTTAAAGCATGAAATGTCTATGCCTAATGGTCTATATATATTATAGAGAAATTATATTATTATATTTTTGAAATTATATTTTTTCTTGAATCAAGTTGTGTTCACTCGCTAAAAAAATTATTTCTGCAGTGTAATAAATTTTATGTCGCTCAGGGTAAATTAGGAGCAATAAAGCAAGCTTCTGGCACCCCCTTGTGGCAAAAAACATCTGTAGAGCTCAGGTGCTGAAAATGCATGACTTCTGCCCCAAATCTTGAGTAAACAGTTGTTCAGTTTGGTACAAGAAAGTTACATAATGTATGTGGTCCATAATTTCCACCTTCTTTTTAATTTTGAAGCAATTGAAAATGTCATGATCAGGATTTTTTCCGCCGTGATCTTGAATTTTTAAATCTGATTGGTCAGAAGGTGTTTCCCTTTAGGGGGAACTAGATGCTGTGCCATGGCTGATGCTATGGGAATGCTTCTTTGTGGAAGTTGTGTCTGAAGCTCTGTGTGAAATCACACTGATTTATCGGCTCGAGTAGGTCGTGACGAAGCCGAGCGCACCAGCAAGACCATAAAAGGACATCTACGGCACATTATTCCAGCTTCTTTGTCTTCAGGAAGCGCTCTGTGTGGAGCATGCACACACGACTCTCTAGGGCTCTCTCGCATGCCTGTTTTCTCCAGCCAAAAGCCTGTGCCTCATGGCCCGGGTCCCACGTCCGCTGAGGCAGAGTGCCGACTTAAATCATGGGTCTCGCAGGTCGAGTTAGCAAAACAAGTGACATGTGATTCCATTTCTCTTGTCCTCTCTCCCTTATTGGATTACCCCACTTTGGCTCGGGAGCTCACTTTGCGACTTCTCCGAACCCAAACAAGGACTGTTGACGAATGCTGGCTAATCAGCCATTGTGGGTCTAGATGAACATGTGGCGATGGCTAGGGTTGAAGAGACGCTTGCAAGCTATCTCTCCCCTTTATCGGCTCCATGGAGAAAGTCTGTGCTCCTATTGAACCATGATCTCCTAAGGGCCTGTTCTTCCCTCACTGCATGAGGAGCTAAGGCTATCAATCAGAAGCCACCGGTCCCAGCCAGGCCTGCTGAGGCAAGAAAGCTAAAGCATATTCCCCTCCCAGGTCGAGCCTCTGGCTTTACAGCTAGCATTTCTTGGTTCCCAAGAAGGACAATTTTAGACCTGTGTGTGCCGGGTTCTCCATTTAGGCCTAGTATTATTGCTCAACCTCACAAAGTGCATGGTGGCTGCTGTCATCATTGCACACCAGGTCATCTATGTACATGTTCATGTAATTATCCAGATGATTGGCTCATCTGGGCTCAGTCTCGGGGAAGTGGCAGCCAAGCATTGAGATGCCAGGCTTGCCCACATGAGGTCCCTTGGTCTTAGGCTCAACCCAGTGAAGTGTTTGGTTTCTCCCTCTCTAAGAACAACCTTCTTGGGGATAGTTGGGATTCAGCCATGATGTCTCCTGTTCGTGGGGATTCCATCCTTTCTGCCGTAAAGGACATCTGGCTAGACCAATGCCTCTCTGCTGCCCAGGCACAGAGGGTGCTTGGCTTATGACTGAAGCTGCCAAAGCTATTCCTTTGGACATGCTACATATGAGACCATTTCAACTCTGGCTCAGACACCATTTTTAGGGTAATAAGGGTTACGTGGACAGACATTCTCTGGTCTCTCACCTTCTGTGTGTTGCCAGATGGCTGAGGCTTTCCATCAGACCACACCTTCTCTCCTCGGACCTCTCATTGGTCCTGGAGGGGCTTCTCTAAGCCCACTTTGAGCCAATTGAGTCAACATCTGAAGAGTTTCTGAACTAGGAAATGGACCTGCTATTAGCTAGTCGTCCAGCATTTCTGCAGGCCTTTCTGCCCTCCACCCCATGAGTCAGCAGAGCAGGAGAGACTGCATCTGCTGTGCCCAGTTCAGGTTATCAGCACTTATGCCCATTGCTCAAATGCATGGTATAAGTCCTCTCTCTTTGCCTGCTTTGGCAATCCTGTCTCCAAGAAGCACCCTAGTGGTAACTATATCATAGACCTACGAGTTACGCTGTGTAACTTTGCCTAGAGGGATTATGAATCACTCCACTAGGTGTATCACCTTGTCCAGAATTCTGGCTAGAGGCGTTTCCCTCCGGAATATTTGTGCTGTGGTTGGTTGGTTATCTCTGCACACCCTTCTCAGGATCTATAAATTGGACCTGGACCCCACTCCTGGGTCTTACAGGGCTAATGGTGCTCTGCTCCTGGCTCATTTGTGCCCTTTCAAAACCTCTGGTTGACAGACATCTCCCAGCATGTGGTGGCATTGGTATTAGCATTCGATTGGGATGAAATGGGAATGGGAATGGGAACTGCACCTGGTTACATATGTAACCTGGTTTTATGAGAAGGGAATGAGCCACACCCTAGCTGTCCACTCACACTTCCTTCAGTCAAGTAGAAACTGGAGTAATGTGACATAGATGCCCTTTTATAGTCTTGCTGTCATAGACTGCTTTGTCACATGACCTACCTGAGCCGATAAATCGGCATGATTTCACATAGATCTTCAGACACAACTTCTGCAAACGAGCATTCCCATAGTGTTAGCCATGACACAGGGTCTTGTTCCTTTGTCAGGGAATTGGGTTATATACGTAACCTGGTGTAGTTACATTAATAACCACAGGTCTATATTAATGTTCTGGTTCAAATATTGTTTCTGTAGTAACGTTCATAGGGACATGTATGACAGTATTAAGTGTTTAAAAAAGAGATTTTGTTGAACTAAAAATATGTAGAGTGTACACTATATTTACATTTGTGGACACCTGACCATTACATCTACTGTATATGTTGGTCTTCAATAAACTGTTGCCACAAAGTAAGAACACAGTTGTGTTTCTTTGTGTTGTAAGGCCAAACCTGTTCAAGTATGACAATGCCCCTGTGCACAACGCAAGCTCCAAACCAAAGACATAGTTGACTTAAACGTCCATAGAATCCTGGAAGTAACCAGCCCTGGAAGTGGCTTAATACTTGGGTGAGGGATCCCTCTGTTGGTTATGAGAGGGCATAGTAGGTTGGAACATGACATATTTCTTAGTTTTAGAAATAAGGCTTAAAATTAGCAGAATAATCTGGAAGATTAGACATTAAAAGAAGAAGACATTTTAAATCTTAAAAAATAGTCAAATATGTCTAGAAATAACCAAACTCCATAAAAGGTCGAGAGCACAGACAGCTGAGAGCACAAAATGAGCTCTCAGGGTAAAGGCTTAAAATTAAAGTTAAAGTTATTTTGAATCCTTTTAACATGTTCTCGAAGGTATACCTGGTCCCTGGGTTGTTGATCAAGACTCCAAAGCACTTATATAAGTCGCTCTGTATAAAGAAGTCTGCTTAACGCTGTAAACATAATGAAAATATATATATTCCAGATATAAAAGTTCGGTAATCAATGCAAATGATCTGATGTAAAGTCAACAAGTAAATGTGTTTTATGTTGGTTAGACTTTTTATGTCTGAATTTACACCCACTCAGGAACACAAGTATTTTTCACATCATTTTCATAAATACAACATTTCTTGTGTAGACATTCTACAAACTATTTATGAATAAATCAGCTCCTGATATCCACCTGATAAACAATGAGCATTCTATATTATTATTATTATGATTATTATTATTATTACTATTATTATTATTATTAGTCATACCACATACTGCCTACACTATTTCATATGTATAAATATAATCTAGCTTAAAAAAAATCATCCAGAACTTACGAAATCCTTCTGAGTTTCTTTCTGAATCCCAGCGATTTTTAAACAGGAACCATTACAGCTTGTGTAGCTGTGAATCTGTTCCCACCTTTATCCAATTATATGTGTGTATGGAATTTATTTAATAGAAACCGTGTTATCAGAGCAGGAAATAGTCATACGGCTAGATATGGAAGAATTTTCTGATATTAGGGTTTTTATATATATGTCTTATTTATAGTCAGGAAATTCATATAATACTATAAATATGTATGAGTAAAGCTACTAAACAGAGGTTTTTTAGAAATGAATAAACACTGCGTAGGGAAGGTCATTTAGTATTTTAGTACATAAATGTGTCTAAACTAAATATTGATACTGAATAAGGCCTACCGAATCTAATGTGACATGGTCAGATGAGCTCATGTGAATCAAATGATGTCAAGAAACAGAGAAAGGTTGTCTCGGTTTAAGTTCCTTTTACACTGGAGGAGGCGGTGCACTGTCTGATCGTTGCCTGGCGACAGTAGTCATAGAAACTGGGAAATGTTGTCACATGAAAAAAAATCTCTGTTTTCTTTTTCAATCATTTTAGGAGGAACAGATAAAAATAGAAAGGACTGAGAGATGAGCCGCTTGTGGGAGACACAGATTTTATTATTGGAAATTATAAGAAAGATCAAGCATCGCTTAAAGCATGGTTTTATTAGCATGTCGATGAAAATAATTCGTTTTCATTCACAAATTCAAAAAATGATTCACATCCATTTTAAGCACTGTATTCCTTTTTTATGAAAAGAGATGTGGGATATGATAAGATCACATTTTCGAGTAAACCTCAAGGTGGCAGCATAACCTCACTAATCAGCCTCAAGCAGCGGGTTTATTAGAGATTATTGATTCCTAATCCAACATTCTGCTGCCCTCTTGTGGAGGTAACACTGTGTGTATGAGTGCAACAGGGCATACAAATACCTGAAGATCTTTATCAGAAATAAAGTAAAGTAAAGCACTATTATGTGTCTATTCACATATACTCAGTATGTTTACATTCTTGTGCACTTTATATTCTTTATTATTTGACATGTTTACATCCAGTGACAATTTAATACCCTCTCATTATATGCAATCCCTATGTTCAACTGTGCAATAACTGATTTAAATCTATATAAATAGTATTTACATTCTTATTTCTACCAACTTATAATCGACTTATTTATCACTGTTGCCTTGGCTTCAGGTATTTTTTAATTATTAAATTTGTAAGAAGGATGTATAATTTGTACCACATTATATGAGAATTGCACTGCAAGGACTGCTCTAATTTCGCTGTGCTGTACTAGTATAGTGACGATAAAATTTCCACAGGAAAAAAATAGCGTAAAACAGTGTAAATAAGACTGAAAAAGATTTGCAATAAACCAAACTTAATTGTAAACATATCTGCCTAGCTTTAAGCTTTACATTTCCTATTGGTGGATAATTTCACTTCTTTCTAGAAAAATAATTGATTGAGCAAATTGATCTATTTTACAATTTCAGGCTTAAAATAAGTAAAAATTTCTAGATTCCAATTTATTTACTAAATCTTTAAAGAGTATTAAATAGAGATTAAAATAAATTATACAAACGATTATTAACCCTTTTTCTAACTAGGTTTAATTTTTTTTTTTTGGCAGATTATCTTGTTTCTTTCAATATAGAAATACTGAAAATCTCCCAAAGATTTCTTTTTATTTCATGAAATGTGTAAAACTGTTTAGAATTAGGTTTAATAATTTCAGAAAGGCTAGGTCATCATGACTAGATTTAATATATTTTACCTTGCTAGGATGTCCTATTTTTAGGAACATAACTTCCTTCAGTTTGATGTGACTTACAAAGGGAAAGTTTCAAAATAAGTAATCTTAATACAAACCTGCCTGTCTGGTGACAACATAAAGAATAAAGGAAAGTAATCACTCCTCAAACTTTCTTATTGTATCTGAATCACTCATTTACTATCGGGGTCAGTGCTGGGTATCTCAACATTGAATTCATAACTTATAACACTGAAACCTGGTGTATTATTAAAGTTGAGCACAAAAGTGATCATGGGTCTAATAGCTTGATTAGAAAAAATAAATCCTCATTATGATACAATTGGAAGTTGTTTAGTAATTGTACTGTATGGATCAGTGAACAGTGAGAACTATGTATATATATATATATATATATATATATATATATATATATATATATATATATATATATATACAAGCATTATAAGCACAGGTGATCATACCCATACCCACATGTAGATATGATAGATAGAAATATAGATAGATAGATAGATAGATAGATAGATAGATAGATAGATAGATAGATAGATAGATAGATAGATAGATAGATAGATAGATAGATCGATCGATCATGTGTACTCCCTCAATACTTTTTGAAGGCACTTGATTACCTAGATGCAAGGTCGGACCTTGGCGCACTATAATTTGGGTCACTGAAGACAATTTGCAGTGATATGACTACCCATAAAACCCAAACATATAAAATATTTCAGTTTTATATGTCATATAAATGTGTTAGCGTAATCACACAAGCTAGTGGATTCTTTTGAAAAAACATAAAATATATAATACAAATACAAAAATATATAGAACGTCAAATAAAGTTTAAAAATTGCTTACATAAGTAATCTTTTGAGCACTACAACAACCATAAGAAGCTATTCGCACTTGATGTTGACATTAACCGCCTTTTTTTTTCAGTGAACAAATGCATGTGCATCAATGCTCTCTGGTTTTTAGCCCTTAAAATAAATGACGTACTGATCAGCACCCTAACTACTGATCTTGGGGATTGATTGAGACACAGCCATGGTTTGAAATGGTTAGAGTGGAAGAACTTGAATGTCCTGTTTGTTTGTTTTTGTTTATTTTAATTAAAAGACTTTCACAACAGAATAGCAGTCAAGAAAAGAAAACACACCCTGATGCATGAGTCTACTTGTGTTTAAACTATTACAGAAACACAAGAGACAGTCAACAAAATGACATGGAGAATTGTAAGGCTCAGTTTCGAGTGTCCAAGAAGATTAGCAAAAAGATTACAATTGCATACCGAGAGTTAATGCTTCAATTAACAATAGTGATTATACAATAGCATCTATGTACACACCAAACAATGAAAGTTTATTTTTACCACCTATTCTTCTCACAGCAACTTCTATGATTCTATAATAATAATAATAATTAACTATTATGATGTTATAATAATAATAAGTAATGGTTATAATATAGTTATAGATTCCAAGATAACAAGATAAACATTGGCACGCCACAGATGCCTACATAAACGACAAAATAGAGCTTGAAATAAATCAACAAAATATTGAATTCTTCCTTGTAAACAACTTAATTAGCGATGTGTTTCATTGCCTAATCCAAATTACCCATGAGTACCCAGTGCTTTGTGGTGTAGATCAGCTTGGAGATGAATTCAACTCATCTGGTGACATTCTTTGTATTGGATAAAGTTTCAGATATAGAACATAAGCCTTAGACATTTAAAGTATCTGAAATCGACTGAACTAGACGGAACTCAAGTCAGGTAACTTGAGAAAAACAGAAATGCTTGAACACCCGTGTGTAAGGTCTGTCTTGTGTTCATACCCGGTAACTGGGCTGATGCCAAGAAAAACAGAATAGGATTGAAAGATTATTATTAAAAAATAGACAAGGATTAGACATTAATTACAGGTGTTGAAATAAACAGGGTGATGAATCATTCTAAAAAATCTCATCTGGTGACATTTGATGGAAAAATAAACATTGTGTTATATAGATAATAACGTAATTTAATAGCTCGGAAATTATCTTACAGTTGGACACAAGCCAATTTTGTATTCCACACCCAGGTGCTAATGCATAATACAGTATCTCACAAAAGTGAGAACACCCCTGACGTTTTTGTAAACATTTTATTATATCTTTTCATGTGACAACACTGAAGAAATGACCCTCTGCTCCACTGTAAAGTAGTGAGTGTACAGCCTGTATAACAGTGTAAATTTACTGTCCACTCAAAATAACTCAACACACAGACATTAATGTCTAAACCGTTGGCAACAAAATTGAGTACACCCCTAAGTGGAAATGTCCAAATTGGGCCCAATTAGTCATTTACCCTCCCCGGTGTCATGTGACTCGTTAGTGTTACAAGGTCTCAGGTGTGAATGGGGGGCAGGTGTGTTAAATTTGGTGTTATCGCTCTCACACTCTCTCATACTGGTCACTGGAAGTTCAACATGGCACCTCATGGCAAAGAACTCTGAGGATCTGAAAAAAAGAATTGTTGCTCTACATAAAGATGGCCTAGGCTATAAGAAGATTGCCAAGACCCTGAAACTGAGCTGTGGCACGGTGGGCAAGACCATACAGCGGTTTTACAGGACAGGTTCCACTCAGAACAGGCCTCACCACGGTCCACCAAAGAAGATGAGTGCACGTGCTCAGTGTCATATCCGGAGGTTGTCTTTGGGAAATAGACGTATGAGTGCTGCCAGCATTGTTGAAATTACCCAGTGAATGAATGAATTAATTATGTGACTAAATAAGAAATTAAGTAATTGGTTAACTGGTTAATTAATTAATTTGTACAATAATCTGTACAATAATTCAGTAATCTGTACAGTAATTTGACTATCTTACCTTTCAAATTCATTTAGCATGTCTGCATAATCTTTATATAAAATTCTGTACTTGTGAGAAAAAGTCAGTAGTGCAAATAAAATAAATGGACATTTAAATTTGTACCACGACAATGACATGCGAATAACAATTACATAAAGATAATTATTAAGAGTAAAGCGTTTATTTATTTATTTATGATGATAAAATCTTTTGAGATATCCTGTCAGATTAGTGTATGTGAACGAATTTGTGCTAATAGTTAATATTATATACAGTAATACCTTGACTTACGAGTTTAATTGGTTCTGTGACTGAGCTCGTAACTCAATTTGCTCGTATATCAAATCAAATTTCTCCATTAAAATGAATTGAAATGCTATTAATCCGTTCCAGCCCCCCAAAAACCACACCCATTTTTTTTTGTTACGTGTTTTTTAAATAAGAAAAATGTACTTTATAAATAACAAATAATGTATAAAACAATAATAATACATAATAAAAGAGAATGTAAAGAAATAAACTGGTTTTATTACGTGTATTTACGTTGAAGATCAGACGAAGATGCTGGCGGAGGTGGAGGAGATTGGCGGAGGAGGGGGCGGAGTTTTTCATTTCGTGCTCTATCGCTTAACTTACTCCCTACACACTTAATGCTACAATGAATTGCTAAATTTAACTTACACACTATGCTACACTTTATCGCTAAACTTAATTGCTACTTTTTAAAAATATATATATATATTTCTTTTTTTTCACTGCACTTAATCTTCTTCTTCACTGACTTTTGCCTTTTTCGCCACACTTTCCTCGCTTTCACTTGCAGGGCGTTTCAATAAAAACCTGTCCTGGGAGGTTTGTTTCTTCCTCCCTTTCAAAATGTTTGGAAAATGAGTGATGAAGTGTCCTTACACAGCGCCAATACACGACCTGGAGAGATAACCACGTGAACTGACCGCTCGCTGGGCGACCGAGAGTCGGGTGAGGCTCGCGCGCTCATAACTCAGATCTCGGCTCGTATTTTAAAGCAAAAAGTCGGAGTATCTCGGAAAACTCGTAAGTCAAGGTTTCACTGTATTATTATTATTATTATTATTATTATTATTATTATTATCATTAGTTAATATTATTATTAAGGTTGATTGTCATAATTAAGAATTAGATCTCTGAAGAAGAGACACACCCGATACCGATGTACCTTTATGAATAGCATGCAATTATGAAGCCATGCCTGACGTCTATACGCTACCATGCTCATCTGAATTCAGAACCAAGATGTTTATATGATAATTGTTGTTAGGTCTGAGTGTCATAGAAAATTATTTAAATAAAAAAAATTTAAAAAAACACACAATTTCTTCCTAAAGGCTGAAGACTGAATCTACCTGAAATTTCATAGGTGGTTAAAAAAAGAAACCAGCAATTTGGTTGGCAGTGTGTCATAGGCTTGATGCTGTGATCACTCGTGTAAGGTTCAATGTCATTTTGCATTTGCCATTTTTTATTGAGTATTATTAAATATTATTATTACTTATTTATCATAGCCATTAAGAAAGAGTGGAGTGTTAAGCGTTAAAGTTGTAAAATAAACAAGGTGAAGACTCATTTAAATAAAAATCTCAGGTAACATCTGTCAGAATGATATACACTGTTGTTGCATGTATGATAAATATATTTCTTATTTTATGACCAACACTGAAAGCTTATTCTTATGCAACTAACTTGTATGCGAGAAAACTAGATGTTAAACATTAGTCTGTTTGTTTGTTTTTTTATTATAACGTTTTTATTATACAATTTCATTAGTACAATTAAGCAATTTTACATATACAGTTCAACTACAATTTCACTAAGAATGAGAAAAGAAAAACAATCAATGGGATTTAATGGCAGTGAACATAAACAGTAAACAGTCTAAAGAAGGTGAGTTGATATTTAATCTAATCCTGCCACTAAGCCTATTATCACTCCTCATTTTTATTTTTATATCTTCTAACTTATTTTCTCATTTACAACAAAATCTTCTGAGATATCCTGTCATGTTAATGTATGTTAGTGAATTTGTGCTCAATTATTGTTATGAAGTAGTAATTGCCCTTATTTTAATAATCATGTTACTTGAACAGTCACTGCTAATTTCTTGTGTCAACATACACTATATTGCCAAAAGTATTCGCTCACCCATCCAAATAATCAGAATCAGGTGTTCCAATCACTTCCATGGCCACAGGTGTATAAAATCAAGCACCTAGGCATGCAGACTGTTTTTACAAACATTTGTGAAAGAATGGGTCGCTCTCAGGAGCTCAGTGAATTCCAGCGTGGAACTGTGATAGGATGCCACCTGTGCAACAAATCCAGTCGTGAAATTTCCTCGCTCCTAAATATTCCACAGTCAACTGTCAGCTGTATTATAAGAACGTGGAAGTGTTTGGGAACGACAGCAACTCAGCCACGAAGTGGTAGGCCACGTAAACTGACGGAGCGGGGTCAGCGGATGCTGAGGCGCATAGTGCGAAGAGGTCGCCAACTTTCTGCAGAGTCAATCGCTACAGACCTCCAAACTTCATGTGGCCTTCAGATTAGCTCAAGAACAGTGCGCAGAGAGCTTCATGGAATGGGTTTCCATGGCCGAGCAGCTGCATCCAAGCCATACATCACCAAGTGCAATGCAAAGCGTCGGATGCAGTGGTGTAAAGCACGCCGCCACTGGACTCTAGAGCAGTGGAGACGCGTTCTCTGGAGTGACAAATCACGCTTCTCCATCTGGCAATCTGATGGACGAGTCTGGGTTTGGAGGTTGCCAGGAGAACGGTACTTGTCTGACTGCATTGTGCCAAGTGTAAAGTTTGGTGGAGGGGGGATTATGGTGTGAGGTTGTTTTTCAGGAGCTGGGCTTGGCCCCTTAGTTCCAGTGAAAGGAACTCTGAATGCTTCAGCATACCAAGACATTTTGGACAATTCCGTGCTCCCAACTTTGTGGGAACAGTTTGGAGCTGGCCCCTTCCTCTTCCAACATGACTGTGCACCAGTGCACAAAGCAAGGTCCATAAAGACATGGATGACAGAGTCTGGTGTGGATGAACTTGACTGGCCTGCACAGAGTCCTGACCTCAACCCGATAGAACACCTTTGGGATGAATTAGAGCGGAGACTGAGAGCCAGGCCTTCTCGTCCAACATCCGTGTGTGACCTCACAAATGCAATTCTGGAAGAATGGTCAAAAATTCCCACAAACACACTCCTAAACCTTGTGGACAGCCTTCCCAGAAGAGTTGAAGCTATTATAGCTGCAAAGGGTGGACCGACGTCATATTGAACCCTATGGATTAGGAATGGGATGTCACTTAAGTTCATATGCGAGTCAAGGCAGGTGAGCGAATACTTTTGGCAATATAGTGTATCTTGTTGTTGTTGTTGTTGTTGTTGTTGTCGTTGAACCTAATCTAAGAATGAAATGTACTTTTCTTCCTAAAACCTTTTACTGTTAATATGTTGTACAGACCCTCTATTAAAACCATTAATATAGTACAAGAAAAGTACCTTTTCGTCAGTAAATTTGTGATGTACTTTCTGAATTCTTTTTTCTACTTCTTACGATCCTCAGAATTGTCAGAATCACCAGATGCTATAAACATTTTGTTTATTGTTTATCCATCTTACCAGTCTCTTGTTTAAAATATTTCAACCTTTTTGACTTTTTGAAATGAACCCAAAATTTTGGAATAGATTCATTACTTCTCCTCACTCAAGCCAATGTCTCTATCTACGTTCATGGTAAGAATTTTTAATTACAGAGACACACCCGATATGTGTAGAATTTTGATGTAACTGTATGAATAGTGAGCAATTATGTAGCTATGCCTGACGTCTATTCACTAGCATTTTTTTTATGTAGCTATGCCTGACGTCTATTCACTAGCATTTTTTTTTATGTAGCTATGCCTGACGTCTATTCACTAGCATTTTTTTTTATGTAGCTATGCCTGACGTCTATTCACTAACATTTTTCATCTGAATTTGAAAATGGTCTATTGTCTGCTAAGACGGGTATGTGATAATTACTTAACTTCGTTTATAGCATTTGGTAACTATGGGACTGTGAGTATCATGGAAAAAACAAAGAATTTGGAAAGAATATAATAGTCATGAATTACTTTTTTATTAACTGTTGTCATGAGCGGTTCATTAATTTTCTCATGATCAAAAGTCATTATTATACAACTGCTAACAATGAAATGATTCTGATTAAGCCAAATAAAAATCTGCTGTTTCTAGGGTTAGGTTTAGGAGAGTACAAGATTTTCTTTACTTCTTCTTGGTTTCATCTGAATCCATGTTCCTCAAAGAGTGTGTAAAAGAATTTCCAGAAGATTAGAACACCGAAAGGCCATTATCAACAAAGCAACAAGTGATATGAGGCAGCACAGGGACATAAACAAAACCAGGACATCCCTGTACAACCAAGTACTGATTACTCTCTAGATTCTTCATGTCTGAGCAATAGGGTAGGGTGGCAAGATGGAAGCTCTTTCTCACAAAAACATCCAAGCTCAACAAAAGTCCAATTGGAATGTCCTACAAAAATGAGGTGAAAGTTCTGACAGAACAGATGATAGAAATACAGATTACATGGCTGTTTGTAAACAGGCTTCCTAATGTTTACTTATGATTGAACTGAATAAACACAGAAACAGAAACATACTGTCTGCCAATTTACAAAGAAATTTATCCAAATTAATCAGGAGGAACCTCATTATGCAGCATGGCAACAATCCAAAACATACTGCCAACACAACAAAGGGTAAAAAGTGGACGGTTTTTTAGATTAAGTCAAGTCATCAAACCTGAACCCAGTTGGGTAGCATTTCACCTCCTAAAGAGGAGCCTGAGGGGAGAAACCTCTTGAAACTCAAAACTACAAGTCATAGACTTCATTCTTGTTCTGTTCCTTCAGGGAAATCTTGGAGGGATTCATGAATAGCTAGAAAAACCAGTCAAATTTAGTGCAAAACGTGTCTGTAAGTGGGAATGAAAGCAAAGCAAACCCCCATACATCACCAAAGGAATTGCTTAACCAAAAGATCAATGTTTTTGAATGAGTTAACCAGAGTGCAACTAAAAATCCAACGAAAAATCTGTAGCGTGACTTGAAGCAGGCTGTGCATAAGAGAGGCGCTTACATTTAAATGTGTTGAAAAAGTTGTTTAAAGAAAATGTGTGAAAATATTGGCAATATTTTGTGAATGGTGTAATAAAAAAATAAAGTTGTGCTTCAACACATTGCACAAGATTAGGTATGTACACACTTTTGCAATCGCTGACATTTAAAGCAAAGGTAATTAATCATATTACAAACCACAGCACAACAAACAACATGATTCAGATCATGAGTTACAGATCAGTATCATTTAGAGTGTTGTGATTTTCAAAGTATCTTATGTCTGCCTTATAAATATCATCCAACACCCAATGGTCATGTTGGAAAAATAGGTCAGCTCAGTCTTTTTTTTTTTAATGTTTCTCCACTTTATTTATATACACTGTAATTTCACACTGACAATTATTATTTATTTATTTTCTTTCTTCAGGTTGTCCTACTACTTAAAATTCTGATGATGCAGAAATATAATTTACAGGAAAAAAATATTTACAAAACTTGACACAATAACATCAGGTACAAAAATTATTTATAACATGAAACATCAAGCAGCAATTTTCTTCTTATACTTTTGGCTTATTAAGAGGAATTTTAGTGTCTTGAAGCAATTTTTTTAAAAAAACAGAAAAATCTTCATTTGTATTGTCCAGGGTAATTATGAGATCTTTAATTGTTAAAACATACAACAAGAAAAACAGAAGTCAAACAAATCAAATGTAGTGTGAGAAACAGGAATAAGATTTTCCATTACCATGACACCCCTGACATTCAAATCGATAAATATGACGAAGCTACTAATGTCATGAAACAATAATCATACTACATAACACAACACAACAAACAACGTGATTCATATAAAGTTTTCTGGATTAGGATCATCTAGATTGTCATGATTTTCATATCCAAACAGTTTAAAGTCTGCCTTATAAATATCATAGAGTTTCCTCCTCCACTCTATGGTGATGTTGGAAAACCAGGTCTTTATTTCATTCTGCTCTGTTTTGTTTCTTGTCCATGGTTTGAAGTCGACAATGTTATCGACTCTGAGTATTCGCAGCAGATGATCAGCATCTTCCTCAATAGTTTCCATTTTCCCAATAAAGTCATAATCGATCGCACATGGATGGCACAAGTGAACTGTTTGTCGCCAGTGTTCATCAAACTCTTTGTCATTTCCTGCTGGGAGGCTCAGGATATACTGAATGAAGTTGTAGAAAGACGGAACAATGCCTTGAGCGTGCGCTTGCTCTACAGATGCTGGCGGATTAGAGACATTTACAAATTTCTTTAATATGTCTATCCCAATACTTTCATAATATATCTGATTTGGGCTTTGAATTTTATCTTTGTAGGCTGAAATCAGTCTGACAAAAGGATCTCGAACAAATATGAACTTTTGGTATGTCTCAAATTTTTGTTTCATTACTGCCTTGGGGTATGCATTAAGTTGCTGTAGAGAAGATCCATGAACGTCCTCGATGGGGATGTCTAGAGGGTTCCTGTAAGGTACACCGTACACCTTCAGACTCTCACTCAGAACAATCATAATCCGTTTCCATGCGGTGCAAGCAACCTTTGGAACGTAGCAATAGATAATTCCATGCCTGTCGTCCACTAGCAGGTTGTGCAACTCCTCATGGGGAATGTCGTCAAATGTTGCCCATTTGCCACTGATGTCCAAGTTATTGTTGCATTGTTTATAAAGCAGCATCTTTCTTGAGTACTGTCGGTGCTTCAGCTTCAGTGGCAGTGGGCTCGTGTGGATCTTCCCCTCACATCTCCTGTCCTCGACAATGTCCAGCCGTGGTTGGGTTCCAGTTTCCGGGTCAGTCTTTGAATAGATATTTGCTTCACTTCCATTTTCTGATTGATTGTATATAAAAACTATCAAGGAAACGACGCTCAGTATTAAAACAAAGTACTTCTTAAACTTGCCCATGTTTTCTGGTACCTGAGAGAACCTCTTTCTGAAAGAGACTCAGCATTCTGAACAGCTCTGAACTGACGTTTATTAGCAGGGGCGGAGTTGTTCAACTTGTCAGGTGACTGTTTTTTTTTTTTGCTTTTTTTTTTTCTGGATTTTTTGTTTCTTTGCCGAATTTCTTTTCCTGTCCTCACCCATTTTCTAGGGTCACACCTACAAATTTATAACATTGCCAGGTTTAATGAGATTCACATCCTTATTACTGATAATAAACACAGCCACTGTTATTGTTAACTAAAATATATGTTAGGTACAGAAAGGTGCAGAAGTATAATAAAATAGAAACTACACTATAAATTTTTAAACATATGTAAGAGTGTTGTTCCAATTTTTTTTTTGGTTTGAGGTTAAAAATATTCTAATTTTCTTATTTCAAGCATATAGAAGCTAATAAAACAAGAGCCAATAGAAGAAGAGAATTTAAAGCATGAAATGTCTATGCCTAATGGTCTATATATATTATAGAGAAATTATATTATTATATTTTTGAAATTATATTTTTTCTTGAATCAAGTTGTGTTCACTCGCTAAAAAAATTATTTCTGCAGTGTAATAAATTTTTTGTCGCTCAGGGTAAATTAGGAGCAATAAAAAAAGCTTCTGGCACCCCCTTGTGGCAAAAAACATCTGTAGAGCTCAGGTGCTGAAAATGCATGACTTCTGCCCCAAATCTTGAGTAAACAGTTGTTCAGTTTGGTACAAGAAAGTTACATAATGTATGCGGTCCATGATTTCCACCTTCTTTTTAATTTTGAAGCAATTGAAAATGTCATGATCAGGATTTTTTCCGCCGTGATCTTGAATTTTTAAATCTGATTGGTCAGAAGGTGTTTCCCTTTAGGGGGAACTAGATGCCGTGCCATGGCTGATGCTATGGGAATGTTTCTTTGTGGAAGTTGTGTCTGAAGCTCTGTGTGAAATCACACTGATTTATCTGCTCGAGTAGGTCGTGGCGAAGCCGAGCGCACCAGCAAGACCATAAAAGGACATCTACGGCACATTATTCCAGCTTCTTTGTCTTCAGGAAGCGCTCTGTGTGGAGCATGCACACGCGACTCTCTAGGGCTCTCTCGCATGCCTGTTTTCTCCAGCCAAAAGCCTGTGCCTCATGGCCCGGGTCCCACGTCCGCTGAGGCAGAGTGCCGACTTAAATCATGGGTCTCGCAGGTCGAGTTAGCAAAACAAGTGACATGTGATTCCATTTCTCTTGTCCTCTCTCCCTTATTGGATTACCCCACTTTGGCTCGGGAGCTCACTTTGCGACTTCTCCGAACCCAAACAAGGACTGTTGACGAATGCTGGCTAATCAGCCATTGTGGGTCTAGATGAACATGTGGCGATGGCTAGGGTTGAAGAGACGCTTGCAAGCTATCTCTCCCCTTTATCGGCTCCATGGAGAAAGTCTGTGCTCCTATTGAACCTTGATCTCCTAAGGGCCTGTTCTTCCCTCACTGCATGAGGAGCTAAGGCTATCAATCAGAAGCCACCGGTCCCAGCCAGGCCTGCTGAGGCAAGAAAGCTAAAGCATATTCCCCTCCCAGGTCAAGCCTCTGGCTTTACAGCTAGCATTTCTTGGTTCCCAAGAAGGACAATTTTAGACCTGTGTGTGCCGGGTTCTCCATTTAGGCCTAGTATTATTGCTCAACCTCACAAAGTGCATGGTGGCTGCTGTCATCATTGCACACCAGGTCATCTATGTACATGTTCATGTAATTATCCAGATGATTGGCTCATCTGGGCTCAGTCTCGGGGAAGTGGCAGCCAAGCATTGAGATGCCAGGCTTGCCCACATGAGGTCCCTTGGTCTTAGGCTCAACCCAGTGAAGTGTTTGGTTTCTCCCTCTCTAAGAACAACCTTCTTGGGGATAGTTGGGATTCAGCCATGATGTCTGAAGGGGATTCCATACTTTCTGCCGTAAAGGACATCTGGTCAGACCAATGCCTCTCTGCTGCCCAGGCACAGAGGGTGCTTGGCTTATGACTGAAGCTGCCAAAGCTATTCCTTTGGACCTGCTACATATGAGACCATTTCAACTCTGGCTCAGACACCATTTTTAGGGTAATAAGGGTTACGTGGACAGACATTCTCTGGTCTCTCACCTTCTGTGTGTTGCCAGATGGCTGAGGCTTTCCATCAGACCACACCTTCTCTCCTCGGACCTCTCATTGGTCCTGGAGGGGCTTCTCTAAGCCCACTTTGAGCCAATTGAGTCAACATCTGAAGAGTTTCTGAACTAGGAAATGGATCTGCTATTAGCTAGTCGTCCAGCCTTTCTGCAGGCCTTTCTGCCCTCCACCCCATGAGTCAGCAGAGCAGGAGAGACTACATCTGCTGTGCCCAGTTCAGGTTCACAGCACTTACGCCCATTGCTCAAATGCATGGTATAAGTCCTCTCTCTTTGCCTGCTTTGGCAATCCTGTCTCCAAGAAGCACCCTAGTGGTAACTATATCATAGGCCTACGAGGTACGCTGTGTAACTTTGCCTAGAGGGATTATGGATCACTCCACTAGGTGTATCACCTTGTCCAGAATTCTGGCTAGAGGCGTTTCCCTCCAGAATATTTGTGCTGTGGTTGGTTGGTCCTCTCTGCACACCCTTCTCAGGATCTATAAATTGGACCTGGAACCCACTCCTGGGTCTTACAGGACTAATGGTGCTCTGCTCCTGGCTCATTTGTGCCCTTTCACAACCTCTGGTTGACAGACATCTCCCAGCATGTGGTGGCATTGGTATTAGCATTCGAATGGGATGAAATGGGAATGGGAGATGGGAATGGGAACTGCACCCTGTTACATATGTAACCCGGTTTTATGAGAAGGGAATGAGCCACACCCTAGCTGTCCACTCACACTTCCTTCAGTCAAGTAGAAACTGGAGTAATGTGACATAGATGCCCTTTTATAGTCTTGCTGTCATAGACTGCTTTGTCACATGACCTACCTGAGCCGATAAATCGGCATGATTTCACATAGATCTTCAGACACAACTTCTGCAAACGAGCATTCCCATAGTGTTAGCCATGACACAGGGTCTTGTTCCCTTGTCAGGGAACTGGGTTACATACGTAACCTGGTGTAGTTACATTAATAACCACAGGTCTATATTAATGTTTTGGTTCAAATATTGAACACAGTTGTGTTTCTTTGTGTTGTAAGGCCAAACCTGTTCCAGTATGACAATGCCCCTGTGCACAACGCAAGCTCCAAACCAAAGACATAGTTGGCTTAAACGTCCATAGAATCCTGGAAGTAACCAGCCCTGGAAGTGGCTTAATACTTGGGTGAGGGATCCCTCTGTTGGTTATGAGAGGGCATAGTAGGTTGGAACATGACATATTTCTTAGTTTTAGAAATAAGGCTTAAAATTAGCAGAATAATCTGGAAGATTAGACATTAAAAGAAGAAGACATTTTAAATCTTAAAAAATAGTCAAATATGTCTAGAAATAACCAAACTCCATAAAAGGTCAAGAGCACGGACAGCTGAGAGCACAAAATGAGCTCTCAGGGTAATGGCTTAAAATTAAAGTTAAAGTTATTTTGAATCATTTTAACATGTTCTCGAAGGTATACCTGGTCCCTGGGTTGTTGATCAAGACTCCAAAGCACTTATATAAGTCGCTCTGTATAAAGAAGTCTGCTTAACGCTGTAAACATAATGAAAAAATATATATTCCAGATATAAAAGTTCAGTAATCAATGCAAATGATCTGATGTAAAGTCAACAAGTAAATGTGTTTTATGTTGGTTAGACTTTTTATGTCTGAATTTACACCCACTCAGGAACACAAGTATTTTTCACATCATTTTCATAAATACAACATTTCTTGTGTAGACATTCTTCAAACTATTTATGAATAAATCAGCTCCTGATATCCACCTGATATAGGAGACAAGGAGCATTCCTTGTCTCCTGACAAGGAGCATTCTATATTATTATTATGATTATTATTATTATTATTATTATTATTATTATTATTATTAGTCATACCACATACTGCCTACACTATTTCATATGTATAAATATAATCTAGCTTAAAAAAATCATCCAGAACTTATGAAATCCTTCTGAGTTTCTTTCTGAATCCCAGTGATTTTTAAACAGGAACCATTACAGCTTGTGTAGCTGTGAATCTGTTCCCACCTTTATCCAATTATATGTGTGTATGGAATTTATTTAATAGAAACCATGTTATCAGAGCAAGAAATAGTCATATGGCTAGATATGGAAGCATTTTCTGAAATTAGGGTTTTTATATATATGTCTTATTTATAGTCAGGAAATTCATATAATACTATAAATATGTATGAGTAAAGCTACTAAACAGAGGTTTTTTAAAAATGAATAAACACTGCGTAGGGAAGGTCATTTAGTATTTTAGTACATAAATGTGTGTAAACTAAATATTGATATTGAATAAGGCCTACCGAATCTAATGTGACATGGTCAGATGAGCTCATGTGAATCAAATGATGTCAAGAAACAGAGAAAGGTTGTCTCGGTTTAAATTCCTTTTACACTGGAGGAGGCGGTGCACTGTCTGATCGTTGCCTGGCGACAGTAGTCATAGAAACTGGGAAACGTTGTCACATGAAAAAAATCTCTGTTTTCTTTTTCAATCATTTTAGAAGGAACAGATAAAAATAGAAAGGACTGAGAGATGAGCCGCTTGTGGGGAGACACAGATTTTATTATTGGAAATTATAAGAAAGATCAAGCATCGCTTAAAGCATGGTTTTATTAGCGTGTCGATGAAAATAATTTGTTTTCATTCACAAATTCAAAAAATTATTCATATCCATTTTAAGCACTGTATTCCTTTTTTATGAAAAGAGATGTGGGGTATGATAAGATCACAGTTTCGAGTAAACCTCAAGGTGGCAGCATAACCTCACTAATCAGCCTCAAGCAGCGGGTTTATTAGAGATTATTGATTCCTAATCCAACATTCTGCTGCCCTCTTGTGGAGGTAACACTGTGAGTATGAGTGCAACAGGGCATACAAATACCTGAAGATCTTTATCAGAAATAAAGTAAAGTAAAGCACTATTATGTGTCTATTCACATATACTCAGTATGTTTACATTCTTGTGCACTTTATATTCTTTATTATTTGACATGTTTACATCCAGTGACAATTTAATACCCTCTCATTATATGCAATCCCTATGTTCAACTGTGCAATAACTGATTTAAATCTATATAAATAGTATTTACATTCTTATTTCTACCAACTTATAATCGACTTATTTATCACTGTTGCCTTGGCTTCAGGTATTTTTTTATTATTAAATTTGTAAGAAGGATGTATAATTTGTACCACATTATATGAGAATTGCACTGCAAGGACTGCTCTAATTTCGCTGTGCTGTACTAGTATAGTGACGATAAAATTTCCACAGGAAAAAAATAGCGTAAAACAGTGTAAATAAGACTGAAACAGATTTGCAATACACCAAACTTTATTGTAAATATATCTGCCTAGCTTTAAGCTTTACATTTCCTATTGGTGGATAATTTCACTTCTTTCTAGAAAAATAATTAGAAAGAACAAATTGATCTATTTTACAATTTCAGGCTTAAAATAAGTAAAAATTTCTAGATTCCAATTTATTTACTATATCTTTAAAGATTTAGGTTTAATTTTTTTTTTTGGCAGATTATCTTGTTTCTTTCAATATAGAAATACTGAAAATCTCCCAAATATTTCTTTTTATTTCATGAAATGTGTAAAACTGTTTAGAATTAGGTTTAATAATTTCAGAAAGGCTAGGTCATCATGACTAGATTTAATATATTTTACCTTGCTAGGATGTCCTATTTTTAGGAACATAACATCCTTCAGTTTGATGTGACTTACAAAGGGAAAGTTTTGAAATACGTTATCTTAATACAAACCTGCCTGTCTGGTGACAACATAAAGAATACAGGAAAGTAATCACTCCTCAAACTTCCTTATTGTATCTGAATCAATCATTTGCTATCGGGATCAGTGCTGGGTATCTCAACATTGAATTCATAACTTATAACACTGAAACCTGGTGTATTATTAAAGTTGAGCACAAAAGAGATCATGGGTCTAATAGCTTAATTAGAAAAAATAAATCCTCATTATGATACAATTGGAAGTTGTTTAATAATTGTACTGTATGGATCAGTGAACAGTGAAAACCATCTATATATATCAAACCAGCAATTTGGTTGGCAGTGTGTCATAGGCTTGATGCTGTGATCACTTGTGTAAGGTTCAATGTCATTTTGCATTTGCCATTTTTTATTGAGTATTATTACATATTATTACTTATTTATCATAGTCATTAAGAAAGAGTGTTGTGTTAAGCATTAAAGTTGTAAAATAGACAAGGTGAAGACTCATTTAAATAAAAATCTCATAAGGTGACATCTGTCAGAATGATATACACTGTTGTTGCATGTTTGATAAATATATTTCTTATTTTATGACCAACACTGAAATCTTATTCTAATGCAACTAACCTGTATGTGAGAAAACTAGATTGTCTGTTGTTTGAATTGAAAAATGGTCTATTGTCTGCTAAGACAGGTATGTGATAATTACTTAAATTCCTTTATAGCACTTGGTAACTATGGGACTGTGAGTATCATGGAAAAAAACAAAGAATTTGGAAAGAATATAATAGTCATAAATTACTTTTTTATTAACTGTTGTCATGAGCGGTTCATTAATTTTCTCATGATCAAAAGTCATTATTATACAACTGCTAACAATGAAATGATTCTGATTAAGCCAAATAAAAATCTGCTGTTTCTAGGGTTAGGTTTAGGAGAGTACAAGATTTTCTTTACTTCTTCTTGGTTTCATCTGAATCCATGTTCCTCAAAGAGTGTGTAAAAGAATTTCCAGAAGACTAGAACACCGAAAGGCCATTATCAACAAAGCAACAAGTGATATGAGGCAGCACAGGGACATAAACAAAACCAGGACATCCCTGTACAACCAAGTACTGATTACTCTCTAGATTCTTCATGTCTGAGCAATAGGGTAGGGTGGCAAGATGGAAGCTCTTTCTCACAAGAACATCCAAGCTCAACAAAAGTCCAACCAAACCACATTTGGGTTTAAGATCAGCAGATGATATTTAAGAAAAAAGCTTACAATGTCAGCTTTTCTTTCTTGCTATTTGTATGTAGTTGTGTTAAAAGACATAGAACATAGCACACCAATTTTTACTACTGGAACACATGAATGACAAGTATTTATTTTTACTTAGACATGGCCTGATATACTGATTGTTTCAAAAATAACTAGCTCTGAATATCTACTCTTAGTTCTAAACTTTCAACTTTTCTTGGGAAGACAGCATTTGATCTTTAAAAAAAAGGATAAACCAATATGAAGACCAGAGAGCTATATTTAGTAGTAAAGCAAGCCATTAATTAAAAGCTGAATAAAAAGAGAAAATCAATAAGAGGTATGGCATTGGGTGTACATTGGGTGTAGCCAATACAACAATTTGGAATGTCCTACAAAAATGAGGTGAATGTTCTGACAGAACAGATGATAGAAATACAGATTACATGGCTGTTTGTAAACAGGCTTCCTAATGTTTACTTATAATTGAACTGAATAAACAGAGAAACAGAAACATACTGTCTGCCAATTTACAAAGAAATTTATCCAAATTAATCAGGAGGAACCTCATTATGCAGCATGGCAACAATCCAAAACATACTGCCAACACAACAAAGGACTGTATAAGGGTAAAAAGTGGACGGTTTAAGACTAAGTCAAGTCATTAAACCTGAACCCGGCTGGGTAGCATTTCACCTCCTAAAGAGGAGCCTGAGGGGAGAAACCTCTTGAAACTTAAAACTAAATGTCATAGACTTCATTCTTGTTCTGTTCCTTCAGGGAAATCTTGGAGGGATTCATGAATAGCTAGAAAAACCAGTTAAATTTATTGCAAAACCGGTCTGTAAGTGGGAGTGAATGCAAAGCAAACCTCCATACATCATGTGCTTCAACACATTGCACAAGATTAGGTATGTACACACTTTTGCAATCGCTGACATTTAAATCAAAGGTAATTAATCATATTACAAACCACAGCACAACAAACAACATGATTCAGATCATGAGTTACAGATCAGTATCATTTAGAGTGTTGTGATTTTCAAAGTATCTTATGTCTGCCTTATAAATATCATCCAACACCCAATGGTCATGTTGGAAAAATAGGTCAGCTCAGTCTCTTTTTTTTTTTAATGTTTCTCCACTTTATTTATATACACTGTAATTTCACACTGACAATTATTATTTATTTATTTTGATTTATTTTTTTTTCTTCAGGTTGTCCTACTACTTAAAATTCTGATGATGCAGAAATATAATTTACAGGGAAAAAATAATTTACAAAACTTGACACAATAACATCAGGTACAAAAATTATTTATAGCATGAAACATCAAGCAGCAATTTTCTTCTTATACTTTTGGCTTATTAAGAGGAATCTTAGTGTCTTGAAGCATTTTTTAAAAAAAAACAGAAAAAATCTTCATTTGTATTGTCCAGGGTAATTATGAGATCTTTAATTGTTAAAACATACAACAAGAAAAACAGAAGTCAAACAAATCAAATGTAGTGTGAGAAACAGGAATAAGATTTTCCGTCACCATGACTCCCCTGCCATTCAAATCGATAAATATGACGAAGCTACTAATGTCATGAAACAATAATCATACTACATAACACAACACAACAAACAACGTGATTCATATAAAGTTTTCTGGATTAGGATCATCTAGATTGTCATGATTTTCATATCCAAACAGTTTAAAGTCTGCCTTATAAATATCATAGAGTTTCCTCCTCCACTCTATGGTGATGTTGGAAAACCAGGTCTTTATCTCACTCTGCTCTGTTTTACTTCTTGTCCACGGTTTGAAGTCGACAATGTTATCGACTCTGAGTATTCGCAGCAGATGATCAACATCTTCCTCAATAGTTTCCATTTTCCCAATAAAGTCATAATCGATCGCACATGGATGGCACAAGTGAACTGTTTGTCGCCAGTGTTCATCAAACTTTGTGTAATTTCCTGCTGGGAGGCTCAGGATATACTGAATGAAGTTGTAGAAAGACGGAACAATGCCTTGAGCGTGCGCTTGCTCTACAGATGCTGGCGGATTAGAGACATTTACAAATTTCTTTAATATGTTTATCCCAATCCTTTCATAATATATCTGATTTGGGCTTTGAATTTTATCTTTGTAGGCTGAAATCAGTCTGACAAAAGGATCTCGAACAAATATGAACTTTTGGTATGTCTCAAATTTTTGTTTCATTACTGCCTTGGGGTATGCATTAAGTTGCTGTAGAGAAGATCCATGAACGTCCTTGATGGGGATGTCTAGACGGTTCCTGTAAGGTACACCGTACACCTTCAGACTCTCACTCAGAACAATCATAGTCCGTTTCCATGCGGTGCAAGCGACCTTTGGAACGTAGCAATAGATAATTCCATGCCTGTCGTCCACTAGCAGGTTGTGCAACTCCTCATGGGGAATGTCGTCAAATGTTGCCCATTTGCCACTGATGTCCAAGTTATTGTTGCATTGTTTATAAAGCAGCATCTTTCTTGAGTACTGTCGGTGCTTCAGCTTCAGTGGCAGTGGGCTCGTGTGGATCTTCCCCTCACATCTCCTGTCCTCGACAGTGTCCAGCCGTGGTTGGGTTCCAGTTTCCGGGTCAGTCTTTGAATAGATATTTGCTTCACTTCCATTTTCTAATTGACTGTATATAAAAATGATCAAGGAAATGACACTCAGTATTAAAACAAAGTACAAATTCTTAAACTTGCTCATGTTTTCTGGTACCTGAGAGAACTTCTTTCTGAAAGAGACTCAGCATTCTGAACAGCTCTGAACTGAAGTTTATTAGCAGAGGCGGAGTTGTTCAACTTGTCAGGTTTTTTTTTTTTTTGCTTTTTTTTTCTGGATTTTTTGTTTCTTTGCCGAATTTCTTTTCCTGTCCTCACCCATTTTCTAGGGTCACACCTACAAATTTATAACATTGCCAGGTTTAATGAGATTCACATCCTTATTACTGATAATAAACACAGCCACTGTTATTGTTAACTAAAATATATGTTAGGTACAGAAAGGTGCAGAAGTATAATAATATAGAAACTACACTATAAATTTTTAAACATATGTAAGAGTGTTGTACCAATTTTATTTTTTGGTTTGAGGTTAAAAATATTCTAATTTTCTTATTTCAAACATATAGAAGCTAACAGAAGAAGAGAATTTAAAGCATGAAATGTCTATGCCTAATGGTCTATATATGTTATAGAGAAATTATATTAATTTATTCTTGAATCAAGTTGTGTTCACTCGCTAAAAAATTATTTCTGCAGTGTAATAAATTTTGTCACTCAGGGTAAATTAGGAGCAATAAAGCAAGCTTCTGGCACCCCCTTGTGGCAAAAAACACCTGTAGAGCTCAGGTGCTGAAAATGCATGACTTCTGCCCCAAATCTTGAGTAAACAGTTGTTCAGTTTGGTACAAGAAAGTTACATAATGTATGCGGCCCATGATTTCCACCTTCTTTTTAATTCTGAAGCAATTGAAAATGTCATGATCAGGATTTTTTCCACCGTGATCTTTAATTTTTAAATCTGATTGGTCAGAAGGTGTTTCCCTTTCGGGGGAACTTGATGCTGCGCCATGGCTGATGCTATGGGAATGCTTCTTTGTTGTGTCTGAAGCTCTGTGTGAAATCACACTGATTTATCGGCTCGAGTAGGTCGTGACGAAGCAGAGCGCACCAGCAAGACCATAAAAGGACATCTACGGCACATTATTCCAGCTTCTTTGTCTTCAGGAAGCGCTCTGTGTGAAGCATGCACACGCGACTAGGGCTCTCTCGCATGCCTGTTTTCTCCAGCCAAAAGCCTGTGCCTCATGGCTCGGGTCCCACATCTGCTGAGGCAGGGTGCCAGCTTAAATCATGGGTCTCGCAGGTCGAGTTAGCAGAACAAGTGACATGTGATTCCCTTTCTCTTGTCCTCTCTCCCTTATTGGATTACCCCACATTGGCTTGGGAGCTCACTTTGCGACTTCTCCAAACCCAAACAAGGACTGTTGACGAATGCTGGCTAATCAGCCATTGTGGGTCTAGATGAACATGGGGCAATAGCTAGGGATGAAGAGATGCTTGCAAGCTATCTCTCCCCTTTATCGGCCCCATGGAGAAAGTCTGTGCTCCTATTGAACCTTGATCTCCTAAGTCTTCCCTCACTGCATTAGGAGCTAAGGCTATCAATCAGAAGCCACCAGTCCCAGCCAGGCCTGCTGAGGCAAGAAAGCTAAAGCATATTCCCCTCCCAGGTCGAGCCTCTGGCTTTACAGCTAGCATTTCTTGGTTCCCAAGAAGGACAATTTTAGACCTGTGTGTGCCGGGTTCTCCATTTAGGCCTAGTATTATTGCTCAACCTCACAAAGTGCATGGTGGCTGCTGTCATCATTGCACACCAGGTCATCTATGTACATGTTCATGTAATTATCCAGATGATTGGCTCATCTGGGCTCAGTCTCGGGGAAGTGGCAGCCAAGCATTGAGATGCCAGGCTTGCCCACATGAGGTCCCTTGGTCTTGTGAACTTCAACCCAGTGAAGTGTTTGGTTTCTCCCTCTCTAAGAACAACCTTCTTGGGGATAATTGGGATTCAGCCATGATGTCTCCTGTTCGTGGGGATTCCATCCTTTCTGCCGTAAAGGACATCTGGCCAGACCAATGCCTCTCTGCTGCCCAGGCACAGAGAATGCTTGGCTTATGACTGAAGCTGCCAAAGCTATTCCTTTGGACCTGCTACATATGAGACCATTTCAACTCTGGCTCAGACACAGTTTTTAGGGTAATAAGGGTTACGTGGACAGACATTCTCTGGTCTCTCACCTTCTGTGTGTTGCCAGTTGGCTGAGGCTTTCCAGCAGACCACGCCTTCTCTCCTCGGACCTCCCATTGGTCCTGGAGGGGCTTCTCTAAGCCCACTTTGAGACAATTGAGTCAACATCTGAAGAGTTTCTGAACCAGGAAATGGATCTGCTATTAGCTAGTCATCCAGCTTTTCTGCAGGCCTTTCTGCCCTCCACCCCATGAGTCAGCAGAGCAGGAGAGACTACATCTGCTGTGCCCAGTTCAGGTTCACAGCACTTACGCCCATTGCTCAAATGCATGGTATAAGTCCTCTCTCTTTGCCTGCTTTGGCAATCCTGTCCCCAAGAAGCACCCTAGTGGTAACTATATCATAGGCCTACGAGGTACGCTGTGTAACTTTGCCTAGAGGGATTATGGATCACTCCACTAGGTGTATCACCTTGTCCAGAATTCTGGCTAGAGGCGTTTCCCTCAAGAATATTTGTGCTGTGGTTGGTTGGCCCTCTCTGCACACCCTTCTCAAGATCTACAAATTGGACCTGGAACCCACTCCTGGGTCTTACAGGGCTAATGGTGCTCTGCTCCTGGCTCATTTGTGCCCTTTCACAACCTCTGGGACAGACATCTCCCAGCATGTGGTGGCATTGGTATTAGCATTCGAATGGGATGCTTGAAAGGGAACTCCTTCAATCCCTTGAAAGGGAATTACACCCGGTTACATATGTAACCCGGTTTTATGAGAAGGGAATGAGCCACACCCTAGCTGTCCACTCACACTTCCTTCAGTCAAGTAGAAACTGGAGTAATGTGACATAGATGCCCTTTTATAGTCTTGCTGTCATAGACTGCTTTGTCACATGACCTACCCGAGCCGATAAATCGGCATGATTCCACATAGATCTTCAGACACAACTTCTGCAAACGAGCATTCCCATAGTGTTAGCCATGACACAGGGTCTTGTTCCTTTGTCAGGGAATTGGGTTATATATGTAACCTGGTGTAGTTACACTAATAACCACAGGTCTATATTAATGTTCTGGTTCAAATATCGTTTCTTTAGTAACGTTCATAGGGACATGTATGACAGTATTAAGTGTTTAAGAAAGAGATTTTGCTGAACTAAAAATATGTAGAGCGTACACTATATTTACATTTGTGGACACCTGACCATTACATCTACTGTATATGTGGGTCTTCAATAAACTGTTGCCACAAAGTAAGAATACAGTTGTGTTTCTTTGTGTTGTGAGGCCAAACCTGTTCCAGTATGACAATGCCCCTGTGCACAACGCAAGCTCCAAACCAAAGACATAGTTGACTTAAACGTCCATAGAATCCTGGAAGTAACGAGCCCTGGAAGTGGCTTAATACTTGGGTGAGGGATCCCTCTGTTGGTTATGAGAGGGCATAGCAGGTTGGAACATGACATATTTCTTATTTTTAGAAATGAGGCTTAAAATTAGCAAAATAATCTGGCAAAAGAAGAAGACATTTTAAATCTTAAAAAATAGTCAAATATGTCTAGAAATAACCAAACTCCATAAAAGGTCGAGAGCACGGACAGCTGAGAGTACAAAATGAGCTCTCAGGGTAAAGGCTTAAAATTAAAGTTAAAGTTATTTTGAATCCTTTTAACATGTTCTCGAAGGTATACCTGGTCCCTGGGTTGTTGATCAAGACACCAAAGCACTTATATAAGTCGCTCTGTATAAAGAAGTCTGCTTAATGCTGTAAACATAATGAAAATATATATATTCCAGATATAAAAGTTCAGTAATCAATGCAAATGATCTGATGTAAAGTCAAACAAGTAAACGTTTTTTATGTTGGTTAGACTTTTTATGTCTGCATTTACACCCACTCAGGAACACAAGTATTTTTCACATCATTTTCATAAATACATTTCTTGTGTAGACATTCTACAAACTATTTATGAATAAATCAGCTCCTATCCACCTGATAAACAAGGAGCATTCTATATTATTATATTATTATTATAATATATTATTACTGCCTACACTATTTCATATGTATAAATATAAACCTAGCTTAAAAAAAATCATCCAGAACTTACGAAATCCTTCTGAGTTTCTTTCTGAATCCCAGCGATTTTTAAACAGGAACCATTACAGCTTGTGTAGCTGTGAATCTGTTCCCACCTTTATCCAATTATATGTGTGTATGGAATTTATTTAATAGAAACCGTGTTATCAGAGCAGGAAATAGTCATACGGCTAGATATGGAAGCATTTTCTGAAATTAGGGTTTTTATATATATGTCTTATTTATAGTCAGGAAATTCATATAATACTATAAATATGTATGAGTAAAGCTACTAAACAGAGGTTTTTTAGAAATGAATAAACACTGCGTAGGGAAGGTCATTTAGTATTTTAGTACATAAATGTATCAACTAACTAAATATTGATATTGAATAAGGCCTACCGAATCTAATGTGACATGGTCAGATGAGCTCATGTGAATCAAATGATGTCAAGAAACAGAGAAAGGTTGTATCGGTTTAAGTTCCTTTTACACTGGAGGAGGCGATGCACTGTCTGATCGTTGCCTGGCGACAGTAGTCATAGAAACTGGGAAACGTTGTCACATGAAAAAAAAATTGTTTCCTTCTTATTCAATCATTTTAGAAGGAACAGATAAAAATAGAAAGGTCTGTGCCGCTCGTGGAGAGACACAGATTTTATTATTGGAAATTTAAGCACTATATTCCTTTTTTATGAAAAGAGATGTGGGGTAGGGCGGCACGGTTAGTGGTTGGCATGTTCGCCTCACACCGCCAGCGTCCTGGGTTTGAGACTCACTCCCGCTCACTGTGTGTGTGGAGTTTGTATGTTCTCCCTGTGCTTGGTGGGTTTCTTCTGGGTGCTCCGGTTTCCTCCCACAGTCCAAAGACATGCTTCTAGGCTGATTGGAGTCTCTAAATTGCCCCTAGAATGTGTGTGTGTGCCCTGCGATGGGTTGGCACTCCATCCAGGGTGTATCCTGCCTTGATGCCCGATGAATCCTGAAATAGGCACAGGCTCCCCGTGACCCAAGTATAGATCGGATAAGCAGTACAGACAATGAAAAAAAAAGATGTGGGGTATGATAATATCACAGTTTTGAGTAAACCTCAAGGTGGCGACATAACCTCACTAATCAGCCTCAAGCAGGAGGTACCACCGTGAGTATGAGTGCAACAGGACATACAAACACCTGAAGATCTTTCACAGGTTTTTTTATCAGAAATTTTAACAAAAACGGGCTTTTATATCATGAGTAAAGCACTATTATGTGTCTATTCACATATACTCAGTATGTTTATATTCTTCTGCACTTCATATTCTATAGTATTTGACATGTTTACATCCAGTGACACTTTAATACCCTCTCATTATATGCAATCCCTATGTTCAACTGTTGTGCAATAACTGATTTAAATCTATATAAATAGTATTTATATTCTTATTTATACCGTATACATCATTATAATAATCGACTTATTTATCACTGTTGCCTTGGCTGCAGGTATTGTTTCATTATTCAATGTATAAGAAGGATGTATAGTTTGTACCACATTATATGAGAATTCCACTGCAAGGAATTTGATGTACTGTACTAGTATAGTGATGATAAAAGAATCGGATTTCCACAGGAAAAAAATAGCAAGTGTAAATAAGATTTAAAAAGATTTGCAATAAACCAAACTTAATTGTAAATATATCTTCCTAGCTTTAAGCTTTACATTTCCTATTGGTGGATAATTTCACTTCTTTCTAGAAAAATAATTAGAATGAGCAAATTGATCTATTTTACAATTTCAGGCTTAAAATAAGTAAAAATTTCTAGACTCCAGTTTATTTACTATATCTTTGAAGATTATTAAATAGAGATTAAAATAAACTATACAAACAATTAATAACCCTTTTTCTAACTTAAAAATGTTTAACTAGGTTTAATTTACCTAGATGCAAGGTCGGACCTTGGCGCACTATAATTTGGGGCACTCAAGACAATTTGCAGTGATATGACTACCCATAAAACCCAAACATATAAAATATTTCAGTTTTATATGTCATATAAATTTGTTAGCTTAATCACACAAGCTAGTGGATTCTTTTGAAAAAACATATATAGAACATCAAATAAAGTTAAAAATTGCTTACATAAGTAATCATTTGAGCACTACAACAACCATAACAAGATATTCACACTTGATGTTGACATTAACCGCCTCTGAACAAATGCATGTGCATCAATGCTCTCTGGTTTTTAGTCCTTAAAACGAATGACGTACTGATCAGCACCCTAACTACTGATTTTGGGGATTGATTGAGACACAGCCATGGTTTGAAATGGTTAGAGTGGAAGAACTTGAATGTCCTGTTTGTTTGGTTTTGTTTATTTTAATTAAAAGACTTTCACAACAGAATAGCATTCAAGAAAATAAAACACACCCTGATGCATGAGTCTACTTGTGTTTAAACTATTACAGAAACACAAGAGACAGTCAACAAAATGACATGGAGAATTGTAAGGCTCAGTTTCGAGTGTCCAAGAAGATTAGAAAAAAGATTACAATTGCATACCCAGAGTTAATGCTTCAATTAAAAATAGTGACTATAGAATATCATCTATGTACACACCAAACAATGAAAGTGTAACGTTGCGGTTGCCTGCAAATCCACGGTTACTGGCGTGCCTCTTTATAGTGCTCAGCCCAGCACAGGCAATTAGGGCTGATGCACAGCACCTGTGCACACTGTTATATAAGCCTCAGGTTTTCACTCACTCTGCGTGTGGACATAGAATCTGTGCCAGATATCAGAGGCAATAGAGAGGTAATTTGGTAATTAGAGTTACGCTCCTCAAAAGCCGTTGCTAGCGATATTTAATAATCTAGAGAATATTTAGAAAGTTATTTATTAGTGTTGCAGGCTGAGAATCAGCCCACTGCCACTTCCTATTTATTTAGCCAGACCCCGACTTGGTGAGGGAACTGCTTAAACGGCCAAAACTTGCCGTGACAAGCAGGGCTCTCCCCCTCGCCTTGTGGCGTGTGCACGCGCACTGTCTGATGCGTTCCCAACCCACCTTTAATGCGCCAATCCCCATTTAGCTCATGTGTTAGTGAGTTGGAAAGGCCTATGTGACATTGAACCTCCCTGGTTTGTGCCCAACCACAGACAGTTTCTTAGGTTTGTATTTTTGTTTGCCTACTTCTGCTCATTATTCTGCCAGGCTCCCTGATTGAATTTTCCACCTGCTTTCATCCATTTGGGTAACGGGTCTAGCTCAGTGCTCACCCCCTCACTTAATGCTGAGCCAATCTTCAGGTCAAGCCACAACTCTTGGCAAACATGAGCAGGCCCTGACTGCTTTATTTAATGAGGTCCAGGGAATCTCAGAGCAGCTGAAGCACATACAGGCCCTTTTACAGCCCCAGGGCTGGAATGAGCAAGCCCTCCAGAAAGCTTATGTGCAGGGACTTTCAGAGGAGTTAAAAGATGAGCTGGCAGCTCGAGACCCTCCCGATGACTTGGACACATTGTATGAGCTTGCTATACGCCTGGACAATCGTCTCCAGGAGAGGCGGTTAGAGCGACAGTCAAACAGGGAAGCCCAGCAGAGACGTGCTTACAGGCGGGGACACCTAGCCTCCTCTGGGGTCCTTGAACCATCAGAGGCCCCTTTTGAACCCATGCAGTTAGGGGCTACCAGTTTACCATGGCAGGAGTGGCCTGCTTACCAAGAACCACTCCAGCCACAGGGCTCAAGCCAGAGACAGGCTGACCGTCCACGCAGCTCGTTAAAAGGCAAGGGCCCACCCAAATAGAGGGGTTTGGGTTGGTCCTAAATGCAGCCCCTCATATGTCAGGCCTGTTTCTATTGGCCACCCTTCGTTGGGGCAAGGGCAGACAAGCGGGCCTCCAAGTCTTTATTGACTCAGGGGCTGCAGGTAATTTCATTGATGAAAAACTAACCCTGGGCGCTAGAGAATCTCTCACATCCACTGCCAGTTGCCGCCCTGGATGGCCGGCCCCTGACATCTGGACCGGTAATCTCCCAGACAGCCCCACTTTCCCTGAATATTGGGCATCACACAGAGCTCATTGCCCTGTTTGTCAGTAAGGTCCCTGAACTCAGCCTCGTCCTAGGTTTCCCCTGGCTGCAGCTACATAACCCCCACATAGACTGGTCCATGGGCTCTATTTCCATTTGGGGGCCTCAATGCCATCAGAGCTGCCTCAGGGGCCTCCAAACCTCACCTCCCACTGTAGAGGAATTGGTGGACTTGACGGGCATACCAGAGGTTTATCGGGACCTTAAAATGGTCTTCTCCAAGCAAAGGGCCCAAACCTTGCCACCTCATAGGCCCTTTGATTGTGCCATTAACCTGCTACCAGGGGTAGCTAATCCCCGGGGAAGGTTATTCTCCCATTTATTTCTCCCATGGAGGAATATATCCAGGAGGCCCTGTCCTTAGGCTTCATCCGCCCGTCTACCTCACCAGCAGGTGCAGGCTTCTTCTTCGTCAAGAAGAAAGATGGTAATGCCTGCTTCCCTGCATTGATTACCATGGCTTAAATGCCATCACTCAGAAGGACAGGTACCCTCTGCCCTTGATGAACTCAACATTTGACCGCCTTCAACAGGCCAAGGTTTTCACAAAACTAGACCTGCGTAGTGCCTATAATCTTATTCGCATCAGGGCAGGGGATGAATATAAGACCGCATTCATTACACCCTCAGGGCATTATGAATACCTTGTTATGCCTTTTGGCCTAATGAATGCCCCGGCGGTCTTCCAACGCTTCATAAATGAGGCACTGCGCGAGACCTTGAACCACTATACATTTGTCTTCTTAGATGATATCTTGATCTTCAGTAATTCCCTGAAAGAGCATGTGGTTCAAATGTGTTATTGTGGAATGTGGAATGTGTTAGTGATTTGGAAAGGCCTATGTGTCATTGAACCTCCCTGGTTCGTGTCCTAAGTCAGACAGTTTCTTAGGTTTGTATTTTTGTTTGCCTATGTCTGCTCATTATTCTGCCAGGATCCCTGATTGAATTTTCCACCTGCTTTCATCCATTTGGGTAACGGGTCTAGCTCAGTGCTCACCCCCTCACTTAATGCTGAGCCCTTCTTCCCCATAACAGAAAGTTTATTTTTACCACCTATTCTTCTCACAGCAACTTCTATGATTCTATAATAATAATAATAATTAACTATTATGATGTTATAATAATAATAAGTAATGGTTATAATATAGTTATAGAGTCCAAGATAACAAATCAAGCTCTTGAAGCATACAGAGACATTGGCACGCCACAGACAGCCTAAATAAACGACAAAAGAGAGCTTGAAATAAATCAACAAAATATTGAATTCTTCCTTGTAAACAACTTAATTAGCGATGTGTTTCATTGCCTAATCCAAATTACCCATGAGTACCCAGTGCTTTGTGGTGTAGATCAGCTTGGAGATGAATTCAACTCATCTGGTGACATTCTTTGTATTGGATAAAGTTTCAGATATAGAACATAAGCCTTAGACATTTAAAATATCTGAAATCGACTGAACTAGACGGAACTGAAGTCAGGTAACTTGAGAAAAACAGAAATGCTTGAACACCCGTGTGTAAGGTCTGTCTTGTGTTCATACCCGGTAACTGGGCTGATGCCAAGGAAAACAGAATAGGATTGAAAGATTATTATTAAAAAATAGATGAGGATTAGATGTTAATTATAGGTGTTGAAATAAACAGGGTGATGAATCATTCTAAAAAATCTCATCTGGTGACATTTGATGGAAAAATAAACATTGTGTTATATAGATAATAACATAATTTAATAGTTCGGAAATTATCTTACAGATGGACACAAGACAATTTTGTATTCCTCACCCAGGTGCTAATGCATAATATGTGCAAATATGCAAAATACATATTTCTTATTTTATGACCAAAACTGAAATATGTTTTATCTATGTTGTTGAAGATTACATGCCATTAATCTGTATGTGAAAAGACTGAAAAGATGTGAAAAGAAATTACCCAATGAATGAATTAATTAATTATGTGACTAATTAAGACATTAATTAATTCATTGGTTAATTAATTAAGTAATTACAATTCATTAATTAGCATTCAAATTCATTTAGCATGTCTGCATAATCTTTATTTATACAAAATTCTGTACAAATTGTTAGAAAAAGTCAGTAGTGCAAATAAAATAAATGGGCATTTAAATTTGTACCACGAAAATGACATGCGAATAATAGTTAATAACAATTATGTAACGCAATGAGCATAAACAACATTAAGATAATTATCAAGAGTAAAAAGTTATTAATTTATTTATGATGATAAAATCTTTTGAGATATCCTGCCAGGTTAGTGTATGTGAACAAATTTGTGCTCAGTTAATATTATTATAATATATAATAATATTAACTGAGCACAAATAATGTTATTATAATATCTATTATATTATATAATTGCATACTATTCATAAAGGTACATCGATATCGCGTCTGTCTCTTATTCAAAGATCTAATTCTTAATTATGACAACCAACCTTAACAGCATGCAATTATGTAGCCATGCCTGACGTCTATATGCTACCATGCTCATCTGAATTTAGAAATATTCTGTTCCCTGCCAAGATGTTTATATGATAATTACTGGTAGGTCTGAGTGTCATAGAAAATTAAATTAGAATTTCTTCCTAAAGGCTGAAGACTGAATCTACCTGAAATTTCATAGGTGGTTAAAAAAAGAAACCAGCAATTTGGTTGGCAGTGTGTCATAGGCTTGATGCTGTGATCACTCGTGTAAGGTTCAATGTCATTTTGCATTTGCCATTTTTTATTGAGTATTATTAAATATTATTATTACTTATTTATCATAGTCATTAAGAAAGAGTGGAGTGTTAAGCGTTAAAGTTGTAAAATAAACAAGGTGAAGACTCATTTAAATAAAAATCTCAGGTAACATCTGTCAGAATGATATACACTGTTGTTGCATGTATGATAAATATATTTCTTATTTTATGACCAACACTGAAAGCTTATTCTTATGCAACTAACCTGTATATGAGAAAACTAGATTGTCTGTTTGTTTGTTTCTTCATTATAACATTTTTATTATACAATTTCATTAGTACAATTAAGCAATTTTACATATACAGTTCAACTAATTTCACCAAGAATGAGAAAAGAAAAACAATCAGTGGGATTTAATGGCAGTGAACATAAACAGTAAACAATCTAAAGAAGGTGAGTTGATATTTAATCTAATCCTGCCACTAAGCCTATTATCACTCCTCATTTTTATTTTTATATCTTCTAACTTATTTTCTCATTTACAACAAAATCTTCTGAGATATCCTGTCATGTTAATGTATGTTAGTGAATTTGTGCTCAGTTATTGTTATGAAGTAGTAATTGCCCTTATTTTAATAATCATGTTACTTGAACAGTCACTGCTAATATCTTGTGTCAACATATCTTGTTGTTGCTGTTGTTGTTGTCGTTGAACCTAATCTAAGAATGAAATGTACTTTTCTTCCTAAAACCTTTTACTGTTAATATGTTGTACAGACCCTCTATTAAAACCATTAATATAGTACAAGAAAAGTACCTTTTCGTCAGTAAATTTGTGATGTACTTTCTGAATTCTTTTTTCTACTTCTTACGATCCTCAGAATTGTCAGAATCACCAGATGCTATAAACATTTTGTTTATTGTTTATCCATCTTACCAGTCTCTTGTTTAAAATATTTCAACCTTTTTGACTTTTTGAAATGAACCCAAAATTGTGGAATAGATTCATTACTTCTCCTCACTCAAGCCAATGTCTCTATCTATGTTCATGGTAAGAATTTTTAATTACAGAGACACACCCGATATGTGTAGAATTTTGATGTAACTGTATGAATAGTGAGCAATTATGTAGCTATGCCTGACGTCTATTCACTAGCATTTTTTTTTATGTAGCTATGCCTGACGTCTATTCACTAGCATTTTTTTTTATGTAGCTATGCCTGACGTCTATTCACTAGCATTTTTTTTTATGTAGCTATGCCTGACATCTATTCACTAGCATTTTTTTTTATGTAGCTATGCCTGACGTCTATTCACTAGCATTTTTTTATGTAGCTATGCCTGACGTCTATTCACTAGCATTTTTTTTTATGTAGCTATGCCTGACGTCTATTCACTAACATTTTTCATCTGAATTTGAAAATGGTCTATTGTCTGCTAAGACGGGTATGATATAATTACTTAGCTTCGTTTATAGCATTTGGTAACTATGGGACTGTGAGTATCATGGAAAAAACAAAGAATTTGGAAAGAATATAATAGTCATAAATTACTTTTTTATTAACTGTTGTCATGAGCGGTTCATTAATTTTCTCATGATCAAAAGTCATTATTATACAACTGCTAACAATGAAATGATTCTGATTAAAGCCAAATAAAAATCTGCTGTTTCTAGGGTTAGGGTTAGGAGAGTACAAGATTTTCTTTACTTCTTCTTGGTTTCATCTGAATCCATGTTCCTCAAAGAGTGTGTAAAAGAATTTCCAGAAGATTAGAACACCGAAAGGCCATTATCAACAAAGCAACAAGTGATATGAGGCAACACAGGGACATAAACAAAACCAGGACATCCCTGTACAACCAAGTACTGATTACTCTCTAGATTCTTCATGTCTGAGCAATAGGGTAGGGTGGCAAGATGGAAGCTCTTTCTCACAAAAACATCCAAGCTCAACAAAAGTCCAACCAAACCACATTTGGGTTTAAGATCAGCAGATGATATTTAAGAAAAAAGCTTACAATGTCAGCTTTTCTTTCTTGCCATTTGTATGTAGTTGTGTTAAAAGACATAGAACATAGCACACCAGTTTTTACTATTGGAACACATTTGTTTGATTGTTTCAAAAATAACTAGCTCTGAATATCTACTCTTAGTTCTAAACTTTCACCTTTTCTTGGGAAGACAGCATTTGATCTTTAAAAAAAGGATAAACCAATATGAAGACCAGAGAGCTATATTTAGTAGTAAAGCAAGCCATTAATTAAAAGCTGAATAAAAAGAGAAAATCAATAAGAGGTATGGCATTGGGTGTACATTGGGTGTAGCCAATACAACAATTTGGAATGTCCTACAAAAATGAGGTGAATGTTCTGACAGAACAGGTTGCCCAAGGACAACAACAGATGATAGAAATGCAGATTGCATGGCTGTTTGTAAACAGGCTTCCTAATGTTTACTTATGATTGAACTGAATAAACAGAGAAACAGAAACATACTGTCTGCCAATTTACAAAGAAATTTATCCAATTAATCAGGAGGAACCTCATTATGCAGCATGGCAACAATCCAAAACATACTGCCAACACAACAAAGGACTGTATAAGGGTAAAAAGTGGACGGTTTAAGATTAAGTCAAGTCATCAAACCTGAGCCCGGCTGGGTAGCATTTCACCTCCTAAAGAGGAGCCTGAGGGGAGAAACCTCTTGAAACTTAAAACTAAAAGTCTAATAGGCTTCATTCTTGTTCTGTTCCTTCAGGGAAATCTTGGAGGGATTCATGAATAGCTAGAAAAAACAGTCAAATTTAGTGCAAAACCTGTCTGTAAGTGGGAATGAAAGCAAAGCAAACCTCCATACATCACCAAAGGAATTGCTTAACCAAAAGATCAATGTTTTTGAATGAGTTAACCAGAGTGCAACTAAAAATCCAACAAAAAATCTGTAGCGTGACTTGAAGCAGGCTGTGCATAAGAGAGGCGCTTACAATTAAATGTGTTGAAAAAGTTGTTTAAAGAAAGTGTGTGAAAATATTGGCAATATTTTGTGAATGGTGTAATAAAAAAATAAAGTTGTGCTTCAACACATTGCACAAGATTAGGTATGTACACACTTTTGCAATCGCTGACATTTAAAGCAAAGGTAATTAATCATATTACAAACCACAGCACAACAAACAACATGATTCAGATCATGAGTTACAGATCAGTATCATTTAGAGTGTTGTGATTTTCAAAGTATCTTATGTCTGCCTTATAAATATCATCCAACACCCAATGGTCATGTTGGAAAAATAGGTCAGCTCAGTCTTTTTTTTTTTAATGTTTCTCCACTTTATTTATATACACTGTAATTTCACACTGACAATTATTATTATTATTATTTTTTCTTCAGGTTGTCCTACTACTTAAAATTCTGATGATGCAGAAATATAATTTACAGGGAAAAAAAATATTTACAAAACTTGACACAATAACATCAGGTACAAAAATTATTTATAGCATGAAACATGAAGCAGCAATTTTCTTCTTACACTTTTGACTTATTAAGAGGAATCTTAGTGTCTTGAAGCAATTTAAAAAAACAGAAAAATCTTCATTTGTATTGTCCAGTGTAATTATGAGATCTTTAATTGTCTTAACAAGAAAGACAGAAGTCAAACAAATCAAATGTAGTGTGAGAAACAGGAATAAGATTTTCCATTACCATGACACCCCTGCCATTCAAATCAATAAATATGACGAAGCTACTAATGTCAAGAAACAATAATCATACTACATAACACAACACAACAAACAACGTGATTCATATAAAGTTTTCTGGATTAGGATAATCTAGATTGTCATGATTTTCATATCCAAACAGTTTAAAGTCTGCCTGATAAATATCATAGAGTTTCCTCCTCCACTCTATGGTGATGTTGGAAAACCAGGTCTTTATCTCATTCTGCTCTGTTTTACTTCTTGTCCACGGTTTGAAGTCGATAATGTTATCGACTCGGAGTATTCGCAGAAGATGATCAGCATCTTCCTCAATAGTTTCCATTTTCCCAATAAAGTCATAATTGATCACACATGGATGGCACAAGTGAACTGTTTGTCGCCAGTGTTCATCAAACTCTTTGTCATTTCCTGCTGGGAGGCTCAGGATATACTGAATGAAGTTGTAGAAAGACGGAACAATGCCTTGAGCGTGCGCTTGCTCTACAGATGCTGGTGGATTAGAGACATTTCCAAATTTCTTTAATATGTCTATCCCAATAGTTTCATAATATATCTGATTTGGGCTTTGAATTTTATCTTTGTAGGCTGAAATCAGTCTGACAAAAGGATCTCGAACAAATATGAACTTTTGGTATGTCTCAATTTTTTGTTTCATTACTGCCTTGGGGTATGCATTAAGTTGCTGTAGAGAAGATCCATGAACGTCCTTGATGGGGATGTCTAGACGGTTCCTGTAAGGTACACCGTACACCTTCAGACTCTCACTCAGAACAATCATAGTCCGTTTCCATGCGGTGCAAGCAACCTTTGGAACGTAGCAATAGATAATTCCATGCCTGTCATCCACTAGCAGGTTGTGCAACTCCTCATGGGGAATGTCGTCAAATGTTGCCCATTTGCCACTGATGTCCAAGTTATTGTTGCATTGTTTATAAAGCAGCATCTTTCTTGAGTACTGTCGGTGCTTCAGCTTCAGTGGGAGTGGGCTCGTGTGGATCTTCCCCTCACATCTCCTGTCCTCGACAGTGTCCAGCCGTGGTTGCGTTCCAGTTTCCCCGTCAGTCTTTGGATAGATATTTGCTTCACTTCCATTTTCTAATTGACTGTATATAAAAATGATCAAGGAAATGACACTCAGTATTAAAACAAAGTACAAATTCTTAAACTTGCTCATGTTTTCTGGTACCTGAGAGAACCTCTTTCTGAAAGAGACTCAGCATTCTGAACAGCTCTGAACTGAAGTTTATTAGCAGGGGCGGAGTCGTTCAACTTGTCAGGTGACTGGGGTTTTTTTTCGGGATTTTTTGTTTCTTTGCCAAATTTCTTTTCCTGTGCTCATCCATTTTCTAGGGTCACATCTACAAATTTATAACATTGCCAGGTTTAATGACATTCACATCCTTATTACTGATAATAAACACAGCCACTGTTGTTGTTAACTAAAATATATGTTAGGTACAGAAAGGTGCAGAAGTATTAATAAAATAGAAACTACACTATAAATTTTTAAACATATATAAGAGTGTTGTACCAATTTTCTTTTTGGTTTGAGGTTAAAAATATTCTAATTTTCTTATTTCAAGCATATAGAAACTAATAAAACAAGAGCTAATAGAAGAAGAGGATTTAAAGCATGAAATGTCTATGCCTAATGGTCTATATATGTTATAGAGAAATTATATTAATTTTTTCTTGAATCAAGTTGTGTTCACTCACTAAAAAAATTATTTCTGCAGTGTAATAAATTTTGTCACTCAGGGTAAATTAGGAGCAATAAAGCAAGCTTCTGGCACCCCCTTGTGGCAAAAAACATCTGTAGAGCTCAGGTGCTGAAAATGCATGACTTCTGCCCCAAATCTTGAGTAAACAGTTGTTCAGTTTGGTACAAGAAAGTTACATAATGTATGCGGTCCATGATTTCCACCTTCTTTTTAATTCTGAAGGAATTGAAAATGTCATGATCAGGATTTTTTCCACCGTGATCTTTAATTTTTAAATCTGATTGGTCAGAAGGTGTTTCCCTTTCGGGGGAACTCGATGCTGCGCCATGGCTGATGCTATGGGAATGCTTCTTTGTGGAAGTTGTGTCTGAAGCTCTGATTTATCGGCTCGAGTAGGTCGTGATGAAGCAGAGCGCACCAGCAAGACCATAAAAGGACATCTACGGCACATTATTCCAGCTTCTTTGTCTTCAGGAAGCGCTCTGTGTGGAGCATGCACACGCGACTCTCTAGGGCTCTCTCGCATGCCTGTTTTCTCCAGCCAAAAGCCTGCGCCTCATGGCCCGGGTCCCACGTCTGCTGAGGCAGGGTGCCAACTTAAATCATGGGTCTCGCAGGTCGAGTTAGCAGAACAAGTGACATGTGATTCCCTTTCTCTTGTCCTCTCTCCCTTATTGGATTACCCCACTTTGGCTTGGGAGCTCACTTTGGGACTTCTCCGAACCCAAACAAGGACTGTTGACGAATGCTGGCTAATCAGCCATTGTGGGTCTAGATGAACATGGGGCAATAGCTAGGGATGAAGAGATGCTTGCAAGCTATCTCTCCCCTTTATCGGCTCCATGGAGAAAGTCTGGGCGCCTATTGAACCTTGATCTCCTAAGGGCCTGTTCTTCCCTCACTGCATGAGGAGCTAAGGCTATCAATCAGAAGCCACCGGTCTCAGGCCTGCTGAGGCAAGAAAGCTAAAGCATATTCCCCTCCCAGGGCGAGCCTCTGGCTTTACAGCTAGCATTTCTTGGTTCCCAAGAAGGACAATTTTAGACCTGTGTGTGCCGGGTTCTCCATTTAGGCCTAGTATTATTGCTCAACCTCACAAAGTGCATGGTGGCTGCTGTCATCATTGAACACCAGGTCATCTATGTACATGTTCATGTAATTATCCAGATGATTGGCTCATCTGGGCTCAGTCTCAGTGAAGTGGCAGCCAAGCATTGAGATGCCAGGCTTGCCCACATGAGGTCCCTTGGTCTTAGGCTCAACCCAGTGAAGTTGGTTTCTCCCTCTCTAGGAACAACCTTCTTGGGGATAGTTGGGATTCAGCCATGATGTCTCCTGTTTGTGGGGATTCCATCCTTTCTGCCATAAAGGACATCTGGCTAGACCAATGCCTCTCTGCTGCCCAGGCACAGAGGATGCCTGGCTTATGACTGAAGCTGCCAAAGCTATTCCTTTGGACCTGCTACATATGAGACCATTTCAACTCTGGCTCAGACACCATTTTTAGGGTAATAAGGGTTACGTGGACAGACATTCTCTGGTCTCTCACCTTCTGTGTGTTGCAAGATGGCTGAGGCTTTCCAGCAGACCACGCCTTCTCTCCTCGGACCTCCCATTGGTCCTGGAGGGGCTTCTCTAAGCCCACTTTGAGCCAATTGAGTCAACATCTGAAAGGTTTCTGAACCAGGAAATGGATCTGCTATTAGCTAGTCATCCAGCCTTTCTGCAGGCCTTTCTGCCCTCCACCCCATGAGTCAGCAGAGCAGGAGAGACTGCATCTGCTGTGCCCAGTTCAGGTTCTCAGCACTTACGCCCATTGCTCAAATGCATGGTATAAGTCCTCTCTCTTTGCCTGCTTTGGCAATCCTGTCTCCAAGAGTAGTGGTAACTATATCATAGGCCTACGAGTTACGCTGTGTAACTTTGCCTAGAGGGATTATGGATCACTCCACTAGGTGTATCACCTTGTCCAGAATTCTGGCTAGAGGCGTTTCCCTCTGGAATATTTGTGCTGTAGTGGGTTGGTCCTCTCTGCACACCCTTCTCAGGATCTATAAATTGGACCTGGAACCCACTCCTGTGTCTTACAGGGCTAATGGTGCTCTGCTCCTGGCTCATGTGCCCTTTCACAACCTCTGGGACAGACATCTCCCAGGATGTGGTGACATTGGTATTAGCATTCGAATGGGATGCTTGAAAGGGAACTCCTTCAATCCCTTGAAAGGGAACTACACATGTAACCTGGTTTTATGAGAAGGGAATGAGCCACACCCTAGCTGTCCACTCACACTTCCTTCAGACAAGTAGAAACTGGAGTAATGTGACATAGATGCCCTTTTATAGTCTTGCTGTCATAGACTGCTTTGTCATATGACCTACCTGAGCCAATAAATCGGCATGATTTCACATAGATCTTCAGACACAACTTCTGCAAACGAGCATTCCCATAGTGTTAGCCATGACACAGGGTCTTGTTCCCTTGTCAGGGAATTGGGTTATATATGTAACCTGGTGTAGTTACATTAATAACCACAGGTCTATATTAATGTTTTGGTTCAAATATTGTTTCTATCTTAACGTTCAAAGGGACATGTATGACAGTATTAAGTTTTAAAAAAAGAGATTTTGTTGAACTAAAAATATGTAGAGTGTACACTATATTTACATTTGTGGACACCTGACCATTACATCTACTGTATATGTGGGTCTTCAATAAACTGTTGTCACAAAGTATGAACACAGTTGTGTTTCTTTGTGTTGTAAGGCCAAACCTGTTCCAGTATGACAATGCCCCTGTGCACAACGCAAGCTCCAAACCAAAGACATAGTTGACTTAAACTTCCATAGAATCCTGGAAGTAACCAGCCCTAGAAGTGGCTTAATACTTGGGTGAGGGATCCCTCTGTTGGTTATGAGAGGGCATAGCAGGTTGGAACATGACATATTTCTTATTTTTAGAAATAAGGCTTAAAATTAGCAAAATAATCTGACAAAAGAAGAAGACATTTTAAATCTTAAAAAATAGTCAAATACTGTATGTCTAGAAATAACCAAACTCCATAAAAGGTCGAGTGCACAGACAGCTGAGAGCACAAAATGAGCTCTCAGGGTAAAGGCTTAAGTTAAAGTTATTTTGACTCCTTTTAACATGTTCTCAAAGGTATACCTGGTCCCTGGGTTGTTCATCAAGACTCAAAAGCACTTATATAAGTCGCTCTGGATAAGGAATTCTGCTTAACGCTGTAAACATAATGAAAATATGCAATTTATTCTAAAACGTATATTCCAGATATAAAAGTTCAGTAATCAATGCAAATGATCTGATGTAAAGTCAAACAAGTAAATGTTTTTTATGTTGGTTAGACTTTTTATGTCTGCATTTACACCCACTCAGGACACAAGTATTTTTCACATCATTTTCATAAATACAACATTTCTTGTGTAGACATTCTTCAAAATATTTATGTTATTATTATAATTATAATTATTATTATTATTATTATTATCAGTATTATTATTAGTCATACTACATACTGCCTACACTATTTCATATGTATAAATATAAACCTAGCTTAAAAAAAATCATCCAGAAATCCTTCTGAATTTCTTTCTGAATCCCAGTGATTTTTAAACAGGAACCATTACAGCTTGTGTAGCTGTGAATCTGTTCCCACCTTTATCCAATTATATGTGTGTATGGAATTTATTTAATAGAAACCATGTTATCAGAGCAGGAAATAGTCATACGGCTAGATATGGAAGCATTTTCACTCAGTTTTTAGATTTTGTTTTTTATGTACACTCTCCGGTCTAATTAGTGAAGTGGCATGAATTATACAAATTAGGCAGGGAAACCTACATTCATTCTCACCATGTCTAACAAGAATCTGAGCATGAAGAATCAAACAAGAAGTAAAGTGAAGCATCCTTTATTCCTAATTAGGGTCAGGGGATCTGCTGGAGCCTATCCCAGCACACACTGGGCAAAAGGCAGGGGTATAACCTGGACAGGTCACCAGTCAATCACAAGGCCTAATTTGAAGCAGTAGTGAAATTATGGTTTATATATATATATATATGTCTTATTTATAGTCAGGAAATTCATATGATACTACAAATATGTATGAGTAAAGCTATTAAACAGAGGTTTTTTTTAGAAATGAATAAACACTGTGTAGGGAAGGTCATTTAGTATTTTAGTACATAAATGTGTCAACTAACTAAATATTGATATTGAATAAGGCCTACCGAATCTAATGTGACATGGTCAGATGAGCTCATGTGAATCAAATGATGTCAAGAAACAGAGAAAGGTTGTATCGGTTTAAGTTCCTTTTACACTGGAGGAGGCGATGCACTGTCTGATCATTGCCTGGCGACAGTAGTCATAGAAACTGGGAAATGTTGTCACATGAAAAAAAATTAGTTTCCTTCTTTTTCAATCATTTTAGAAGGAACAGATAAAAATAGAAAGGCCTGAGAGACGAGCCGCTTGTGGGAGACACAGATTTTATTATTGGAAATTATAAGAAAGATCAAGCATCTCTTAAAGCATGGTTTTATTAGCGTGTCGATGAACATAACTCGTTTTCATAACCAAATTCAAAAAATTATTCACATCCATTTTAAGCACTATATTCCTTTTTTATGAAAAGAGATGTGGGGTAGGGCGGCACGGTTAGTGGTTGGCATGTTCGCCTCACACCGCCAGCGTCCTGGGTTTGAGTCTCGCTCCCACTCACTGTGTGTGTGGAGTTTGTATGTTCTCCCTGTGCTTGGTGGGTTTCTTCTGGGTGATCCGGTTTCCTCCCACAGTCTAAAGACATGCTTCTAGGCTGATTGGAGTCTCTAAATTGCCCCTAGAGTGTGAATGAATGTGTGTGTGTGCCTTGCGATGGGTTGGCACTCCGTCCAGGGTGTATCCTGCCTTGATGCCCGATGAATCCTGAAATAGGCACAGGCTCCCCGTGACCCAAGTATAGATCGGATAAGTGGTACAGACAATGAAAAAAAAAAGATGTGGGGTATGATAATATCACAGTTTTGAGTAAACCTCAAGGTGGCGACATAACCTCACTAATCAGCCTCAAGCAGGAGGTACCACCGTGAGTATGAGTGCAACAGGACATACAAATACCTGAAGATCTTTCACAGGTTTTTTTATCAGAAATTTTAACAAAAACGGGCTTTTATATCATGAGTAAAGCACTATTATGTGTCTATTCACATATACTCAGTATGTTTATATTCTTCTGCACTTCATATTCTATAGTATTTGACATGTTTACATCCAGTGACACTTTAATACCCTCTCATTATATGCAATCCCTATGTTCAACTGTTGTGCAATAACTGATTTAAATCTATATAAATAGTATTTACATTCTTATATATATCATATACATCATTACAATAATCGACTTACTAATTGACCGCTGTATTGTGCTAGTATAGTGATGATAAAAGAATCGGATTTCCACAGGAAAAAAATAGCAAGTGTAAATAAGATTGAAAAAGATTTGCAATAAACCAAACTTAATTGTAAACATATCTGCCTAGCTTTAAGCTTTACATTTCCTATTGGTATATAATTTCACTTCTTTCTAAAAAATAATTAGAATGAGCAAATTGATCTATTTTACAATTTCAGGCTTAAAATAAGTAAAAATTCCAATTTATTTACCAATCTATATATTTGAAGATTATTAAATAGAGATTAAAATAAACTATACAAACAATTATTAACCTTTTTTCTAACTTAAAAATGTTTAACTAGGTTTAATTTTTTTTTTTGCCAAATTATCTTGTTTCTTTCAATAAAGAAATACTGAAAATTGCAATTATTTATTTCATGAAATGTGTAAAACTGTTTAGAATTAGGTTTAATAATTTCAGAAAGGCTAGGTCATCATGACTAGATTTAATATATTTTACCTTGCTAGGATGTCCTATTTTTAGGAACATAACTTCCTTCAGTTTGATGTGACTAACAAAGGGAAAGTTTCGAAATAAGTAATCTTAATACAAACCTGCCTGTCTGGTGACAACATAAAGAATACAGGAAAGTAATCACTCCTCAAACTTTCTTATTGTATCTGAATCACTCATTTGCTATCGGGATCAGTGCTGGGTATCTCAACATTGAATTCATAACTTATAACACTGAAACCTGGTGTATTATTAAAGTTGAGCACAAAAGAGATCATAGTCTAATAGCTTGATTAGAAAAAAATCATCATTATGATAGAATTGGAAGTGGTGTCAAAGGAAGTGTTGAGGAGAAAAAAGCCACAGTGCTTGCTGTTGTGTTACAAGTTGTTTAGTAATGGTACTGTATGGATCAGTGAACAGGGAAACTCTGTATATATATATATATATACACTATATTGCCAAAAGTATTCGCTCACCTGCCTTGACTCGCATATGAACTTAAGTGACATCCCATTCCTAATCCATAGGGTTCAATATGACGTCGGTCCACCCTTTGCAGCTATAACAGCTTCAACTCTTCTGGGAAGGCTGTCCACAAGGTTTAGGAGTGTGTTTATGGGAATTTTTGACCATTCTTCCAGAAGCGCATTTGTGAGGTCACACACTGATGTTGGACGAGAAGGCCTGGCTCTCAGTCTCCGCTCTAATTCATCCCAAAGGTGTTCTATCGGGTTGAGGTCAGGACTCTGTGCAGGCCAGTCAAGTTCATCCACACCAGACTCTGTCATCCATGTCTTTATGGACCTTGCTTTGTGCACTGGTGCACAGTCATGTTGGAAGAGGAAGGGGCCAGCTCCAAACTGTTCCCACAAAGTTGGGAGCATGAAATTGTCCAAAATGTCTTGGTATGCTGAAGCATTCAGAGTTCCTTTCACTGGAACTAAGGGGACAAGCCCAGCTCCTGAAAAACAAACCCACACCATAATCTCCCCTCCACCAAACTTTACACTTGGCACAATGCAGTCAGACAAGTACTGTTCTCCTGTTCTCGTGGCTGAGTTGCTGTCGTTCCCAAACACTTCCACGTTCTTATAATACAGCTGACAGTTGACTGTGGAATATTTAGGAGGGAGGAAATTTCACGACTGGATTTGTTGCACAGGTGGCATCCTATCACAGTTCCACGCTGGAATTCACTGAGCTCCTGAGAGCGACCCATTCTTTCACAAATGTTTGTAAAAACAGTCTGCATGCCTAGGTGCTTGATTTTATACACCTGTGGCCATGGAAGTGATTGGAACACCTGATTCTGATTATTTGGATGGGTGAGCGAATACTTTTGGCAATATAGTGTATACATATATATATATATATATATATATATATATATATATATATATATATATATATATATATATATATATAAAATCTGTGCCAGGTATCGGAGGCAATAAGCGCCGAGAGGTAATTTGGTAATTAGAGTTACGCTCCTCAAAAGCTGTTGCCAGCGATATTTAATAATATAGAGAATATTTAGAAAGTTATTTACTGGTGTTGCAGGCTGAGAATCAGCCCACTGCCACTTCCTATTTATTAAGCCAGACCCCGACTCGGTGAGGGAACTGCTTAAACGGCCAAAACCTGCCGTGACAGGCAGGGCTCGCCCCATCGCCTTGTGGCGTCTGTGTGCACTGTCTGACACTTTTAGCTTATACGGCCCGATAGGGTAGTGGTTAGCATGTTTTGGCAGGCCTGTGTGGTGTTGAACCTCCCTGGTTTGTGTCCCACCTCAGACAGTTTCTTAGGTTTGTATTTTTGTTTGCCTATTTCTGCTCATTATTCTGCCAGGCTCCCTGATTGAATTTTCCACCTGCTTTCATCCATTTGGGTAACGGGTCTAGCTCAGTGCTCACCCCCTCACTTAATGCTGAGCCCTTCTTCCCCGTAACAGAAAGTTTATTTTTACCACCTATTCTTCTCACAGCAACTTCTATGATTCTATAATAATAATTAACTATTATCATGCTATAATAATAATAATTAATGGTTATAATATAGTTATAGAGTCCAAGATAACAAATCAAGCTCTTGAAGCATACAGAGACATTGGCACGCCACAGATGCCTACATAAACGACAAAATAGTGCTTGAAATAAATCAACAAAATATTGAATTCTTCCTTGTAAACAACTTAATTAGCGATGTGTTTCATTGCCTAATCCAAATTACCCATGAGTACCCAGTGCTTTGTGGTGTTGATCAGCTTGGAGATGAATTCAACTCATCTGGTGACATTCTTTGTATTGGATAAAGTTTCAGATATAGAACATAAGCCTTAGACATTTAAAGTATCTGAAATCGACTGAACTAGATGGAACTCAAGTCAGGTAACTTGAGAAAAACAGAAATGCTTGAACACCCGTGTGTAAGGTCTGTCTTCATACCCGGTAACTGGGCTGATGCCAAGAAAAACAGAATAGGATTGAAAGAATATTATTACAAAAGATACGAGGATTAGATGTTAATTACAGGTGTTGAAATAAACAGGATGATGAATCATTCTAAAAAATCTCATCTGGTGACATTTGATGGAAAAATAACAATTTAATAGCTCAGCAATTATTTTACAGTTGGACACAAGCCAATTTTGTATTCCTCACCCAGGTGCTAATGCATAATATGTGCAAATATGCAAAATACATAGTCAAGCCCAAAATTATTCATACCCCTGGCAAATTCTGACTTAAAGTTACTTTTATTCAACCAGCAAGTTTTTTCTTGATTAGAAATGACACAGGCGTCTCCCATAAGATAATAAGACGATGTACAAGAGGCATCATTGTTGAAAAAATTATTACTCATTTTTTGAACAAAAAGTGGCATGTCCAAAATGATTCATACCCTTCTCAATAATCAATAGAAAAGCCTTTATTGGCTATTACAGCAAATCAAAAGCTTCCTATAATTGCTGACCAGCTTTTTGCATGTCTCCACTGGTATTTTTGCCTATTCATCTTTAGCGATGAGCTCCAACTCTTTCAGGTTGGAGGGTCTCCTTGCCATCACCCTGATCTTTAGCTCCCTCCACAGATTCTCAATTGGATTTAAGTCAGGACTCTGGCTGGGCCACTGCAAAACGTTAATGTTTTTGTCTGCTAACCATTTCTTCACCACTTTTGCTGTGTGTTTTGGGTCGTTGTCGTGCTGAAATGTCCACTGGTGCCCAAGGCCAAGTTTCTCTGCAGACTGCCTGATGTTGTTGTTGAGAATTTTGATGTATTGCTCCTTTTTCATGGTGCCGTTTACTGTGATTAGATTCCCTGGTCCACTGGCTGAAAAACACCCCCAAAACATTAGGTTCCCACCACCATGTTTGACAGTGGGGATGGTGTTCTTAGGGTTGAAGGCTTCTCCTTTTTTATGCCAAATGAAGGCTACATCATTGTGGCCAAACAATTCAATTTTTGTTTCATCTGACCATAAAACAGAAGACCAGAAGTCTTCTTCTTTGTCCAGATGAGCATTTGCAAAGGCCAAGCGGGCTTTTGTGTGCCTTATCTGGAGAAGTGGTGTCCCCCTTGGTCTGCGTCCGTGGAACCCAGCGGTGTGCAGTGTCCGTTGGACTGTCTGCCTTGAGATGTTGCCACCAGTCTTGTGGAACTGTAGCCACTGGAACTTCAAAACATCTAGAGATGGTCTTATAGCCCTTTCTTGACTTGTGAGCAGCCACAATGCGCAGCTGCAGGTCCTCAGTGAGCTCCTTTGTCTTAGCCATGACTGTCCACAAACCAACAGCAGAGAGCTTCTGTTTTTCACCTGTTGAGTTGATTAAAACAGCTGTTCCCAATGAAACAGGGTAATTAGGATGCTTTAGAACAGCTTGGACTATTTGGAATGGTACAGAACTTTGGATTTTCCCATAGACTTTGACAGCTTGCAAAGGGTATGAATAATTTTGGACATGCCACTCTTTGTTCAAATGTAAATAAAAGCTGAGAAATATTTTTTTCCACAATGATGCCTCTTGTACATCGTCTTATTATCTTTTGGGAGAAGCCTGTGTCATTTCCGGTAAAAAAAAAAAAAACTTGCTGGTTGAATAAAAGTAACTTTAAATCAGAATTTGCCAGGGGTATGAACAATTTCGGGCTTGACTGGATTTCTTATTTTATGACCAAAACTGAAATCTTATGTTTTATCTATGTTGTTGAAGATTACCTGCCATTAATCTGTATGTGAAAAGAAATTACCCAATCAATGAAATAATTAATTATGTGACTAATTAATGAATTAATTAATTAATTACCATTCAAATTCATTTAGCATGTCTGCATAATCTTTCATTATACAAAATTCTGTACAAATTGTTAGAAAAAGTCAGTAGTGCAAATAAAATAAATGGGCATTTAAATTTGTACCATGAAAATGACATGCGAATAATAGTTAATAACAATTATATAACGCAATGAGCATAAACAACATGAAGATAATTATCAAGAGTAAAAAGTTATTAATTTATTTATGATGATAAAATCTTTCGAGATATCCTGCCAGATTAGTGTACATGAACGAATTTGTGCTCAGTTAATATTATTATAATAAATAATAATATTAACTGAGCACAAATAGTATTATTATAATATCTATTATATTATATAATTGCATGCTATTCATAAAGGTACATCGATATTGCGTGTGTCTCTTATTCAAAGATCTAATTCTTAATTATGACAACCAACCTTAATGGTTGTATAGCATGCAACTATGAATAGCATGCAATTATGTAGGCATGCCTGACATCTATATGCTACCATGCTCATCTGAATTTAGAAATATTCTGTTCCCTGCCAAGATGTTTATATGATAATTACTGGTAGGTCTGAGTGTCATAGAAAATTAAATTAGAATTTCTTCCTAAAGGCTGAAGGGAGAATCTACCTGAAATTTCATAGGTAGTTAAAAAAAGAAACCAGCAATTTGGTTGGCAGTGTGTCATAGGCTTGATGCTGTGATCACTCGTGTAAGGTTCAATGTCATTTTGCATTTGCCATTTTTTATTGAGTATTATTAAATATTATTATTACTTATTTATCATAGTCATTAAGAAAGAGTGGAGTGTTAAGCGTTAAAGTTGTAAAATAAACAAGGTGAAGACTCATTTAAATAAAAATCTCAGGTAACATCTGTCAGAATGATATACACTGTTGTTGCATGTATGATAAATATATTTCTTATTTTATGACCAACACTGAAAGCTTATTCTTATGCAACTAACCTGTATATGAGAAAACTAGATTATCTGTTGTTTGTTTTTTTATTATAACATTTTTATTATACAATTTCATTAGTACAATTAAACAATTTTACATATACAGTTCAACTAATTTCACCAAGAATGAGAAAAGAAAAACAATCAATGGGATTTAATGGCAGTGAACATAAACAGTAAACAATCTAAAGAAGGTGAGTTGATATTTAATCTAATCCTGCTACAAAGCCTATTATCACTCCTCATTTTTATTTTTATATCTTCTAACTTATTTTCTCATTTACAACAAAATCTTCTGAGATATCCTGTCATGTTAATGTATGTTAGTGAATTTGTGCTCAATTATTGTTATGAAGTAGTAATTGCCCTTATTTTAATAATCATGTTACTTGAACAGTCACTGCTAATTTCTTGTGTCAACATATCTTGTTGTTGCTGTTGTTGTTGTCATTGAACCTAATCTAAGAATGAAATGTACTTTTCTTCCTAAAACCTTTTACTGTTAATATGTTGTACAGACCCTCTATTAAAACCATTAATATAGTACAAGAAAAGTACCTTTTCGTCAGTAAATTTGTGATGTACTTTCTGAATTCTTTTGTCTACTTCTTACGATCCTCAGAATTGTCAGAATCACCAGATGCTATAAACATTTTGTTTATTGTTTATCCATCTTACCAGTCTCTTGTTTAAAATATTTCAACCTTTTTGACTTTTTGAAATGAACCCAAAATTGTGGAATAGATTCATTACTTCTCCTCACTCAAGCCAATGTCTCTATCTACGTTCATGGTAAGAATTTTTAATTACAGAGACACACCCGATATGTGTAGAATTTTGATGTAACTGTATGAATAGTGAGCAATTATGTAGCTATGCCTGACGTCTATTCACTAGCATTTTTTTTTATGTAGCTATGCCTGACGTCTATTCACTAGGATTTTTTTTATGTAACTATGCCTGATGTCTATTCACTAACATTTTTCATCTGAATTGAAAAATGGTCTATTGTCTGCTAAGACGGGTATGTGATAATTACTTAACTTCGTTTATAGCATTTGGTAACTATGGGACTGTGAGTATCATGGAAAAAACAAAGAATTTGGAAAGAATATAATAGTCATAAATTACTTTTTATTAACTGTTGTCATGAGCGATTCGTTAATTTATTCATGATCAAAAGTCATTATTATACAACTGCTAACATTGAAATGATTCTGATTAAGCCAAATAAAAATCTGCTGTTTCTAGGGTTAGGGTTAGGAGAGTACAAGATTTTCTTTACTTCTTCTTGGTTTCATCTGAATCCATGTTCCTCAAAGAGTGTGTAAAAGAATTTCCAGAAGATTAGAACACTGAAAGGCCATTATCAACAAAGCAACAAGTGATATGAGGCAACACAGGGACATACTGATTGTTTCAAAAATAAATAGCTCTGAATATCTACTCTTAATTCTAAACTTTCACCTTTTCTTGGGAAGACAGCATTTGATCTTTAAAAAAAAAGGATAAACCAATATGAAGACCAGAGAGCTATATTTAGTAGTAAAGCAAGCCATTAATTAAAAGCTGAATAAAAAGAGAAAATCAATAAGAGGTATGGCATTGGGTGTACTTTGGGTGTAGCCAATACAACAATTTGGAATGTCCTACAAAAATGAGGTGAATGTTCTGACAGAACAGGTTGCCCAAGGACAACAACAGATGATAGAAATACAGATTGCATGGCTATTTGTAAACAGGCTTCCTAATGTTTACTTATGATTGAACTGAATCATAAGTAACTGTTTCTAAACAGAGAAACAGAAACATACTGTCTGCCAATTTACAAAGAAATTTATCCAAATTAATCAGGAGGAACCTCATTATGCAGCATGGCAACAATCCAAAACATACTGCCAACACAACAAAGGACTGTATAAGGGTAAAAAGTGGACAGTTTAAGACTAAGTCAAGTCATCAAACCTGAGCCCGGCTGGGTAGCATTTCACCTCCTAAAGAGGAGCCTGAGGGGAGAAACCTCTTGAAACTTAAAACTAAAAGTCATAGACTTCATTCTTGTTCTGTTCCTTCAGGGAAATCTTGGAGGGATTCATGAATAGCTAGAAAAAACAGTCAAATTTAGTGCAAAACCTGTCTGTAAGTGGGAATGAAAGCAAAGCAAACCTCCATACATCACCAAAGGAATTGCTTAACCAAAAGATCAATGTTTTTGAATGAGTTAACCAGAGTGCAACTAAAAATCCAATGAAAAATCTGTAGCGTGACTTGAAGCAGGCTGTGCATAAGAGAGGCGCTTACATTTAAATGTGTTGAAAAAGTTGTTTAAAGAAAGTGTGTGAAAATATTGGCAATATTTTGTGAATGGTGTAATAAAAAAATAAAGTTGTGCTTCAACAAATTGCACAAGATTAGGTATGTACACACTTTTGCAATCGCTGACATTTAAATCAAAGGTAATTAATCATATTACAAACCACAGCACAACAAACAACATGATTCAGATCATGAGTTACAGATCAGTATCATTTAGAGTGTTGTGATTTTCAAAGTATCTTATGTCTGCCTTATAAATATCATCCAACACCCAATGGTCATGTTGGAAAAATAGGTCAGCTCAGTCTCTTTTTTTTTTAATGTTTCTCCACTTTATTTATATACACTGTAATTTCACACTGACAATTATTATTTATTTATTTCGATTTATTTTTTTTTCTTCAGGTTGTCCTACTACTTAAAATTCTGATGATGCAGAAATATAATTTACAGGGAAAAAATAATTTACAAAACTTGACACAATAACATCAGGTACAAAAATTATTTATAGCATGAAACATCAAGCAGCAATTTTCTTCTTATACTTTTGGCTTATTAAGAGGAATCTTAGTGTCTTGAAGCAATTTAAAAAAAAAAACAGAAATATCTTCATTTGTATTGTCCAGGGTAATTATGAGATCTTTAATTGTTAAAACATACAACAAGAAAAACAGAAGTCAAACAAATCAAATGTAGTGTGAGAAACAGGAATAAGATTTTCCGTCACCATGACACCCCTGACATTCAAATCAATAAATATAACGAAGCTACTAATGTCAAGAAACAATAATCATACTACATAACACAACACAACAAACAACGTGATTCATATAAAGTTTTCTGGATTAGGATCATCTAGATTGTCATGATTTTCATATCCAAACAGTTTAAAGTCTGCCTTATAAATATCATAGAGTTTCCTCCTCCACTCTATGGTGATGTTGGAAAACCAGGTCTTTATTTCATTCTGCTCTGTTTTACTTCTTGTCCACGGTTTGAAGTCGACAATGTTATCGACTCTGAGTATTCGCAGCAGATGATCAACATCTTCCTCAATAGTTTCCATTTTCCCAATAAAGTCATAATCGATCTCACATGGATGGCACAAGTGAACTGTTTGTCACCAGTGTTCATCAAACTCTGTGTCATTTCCTGCTGGGAGGCTCAGGATATACTGAATGAAGTTGTAGAAAGACGGAACAATGCCTTGAGTGTGCGCTTGCTCTACAGATGCTGGCGGATTAGAGACATTTCCAAATTTCTTTAATATGTCTATCCCAATAGTTTCATAATATATCTGATTTGGGCTTTGAAACTTATCTTTGTAGGCTGAAATCAGTCTGACAAAAGGATCTCGCACAAATATGAACTTTTGGTATGTCTCAAATTTTTGTTTCATTACTGCCTTGGGGTATGCATTAAGTTGCTGTAGAGAAGATCCATGAACGTCCTTGATGGGGATGTCTAGACGGATACTGTAAGGTACACCGTACACCTTCAGACTCTCACTCAGAACAATCATAGTCCGTTTCCATGCGGTGCAAGCGACCTTTGGAACGTAGCAATAGATAATTCCATGCCTGTCGTCCACTAGCAGGTTGTGCAACTCCTCATGGGGAATGTTGTCAAATGTTGCCCATTTGCCACTGATGTCCAAGTTATTGTTGCATTGTTTATAAAGCAGCATCTTTCTTGAGTACTGTCGGTGCTTCAGCTTCAGTGGCAGTGGGCTCGTGTGGATCTTCCCCTCACATCTCCTGTCCTCGACAGTGTCCAGCCGTGGTTGGGTTCCAGTTTCCGGGTCAGTCTTTGGATAGATATTTGCTTCACTTCCATTTTCTGATTTATTGTATATAAAAACTATCAAGGAAACGAAGCTCAGTGTTAAAACAAAGTACAAATTTTTAAACTTGCTCATGTTTTCTGGTACCTGAGAGAACCTCTTTCTGAAAGAGACTCAGCATTCTGAACAGCTCTGAACTGACGTTTATTAGCAGGGGCGGAGTTGTTCAACTTGTCAGGTGACTGTTTTTTTTGTTTTTTTTCTGGATTTTTTGTTTCTTTGCCGAATTTCTTTTCCTGTGCTCATCCATTTTCTAGGGTCACACCTACAAATTTATAACATTGCCAGGTTTAATGAGATTCACATCCTTATTACTGATAATAAACACAGCCACTGTTGTTGTTAACTAAAATATATGTTAGGTACAGAAAGGTGCAGAAGTATAATAAAATAGAAACTACACTATAAATTTTTAAACATATATGAGTGTTTTTTTGGTTTGAGGTTAAAAATATTCTAATTTTCTTATTTCAAGCATATAGAAGCTAATAAAACAAGAGCCAATAGAAGAAGAGAATTTAAAGCATGAAATGTCTATGCCTAATGGTCTATATATGTTATAGAGAAATTATATTAATTTTTTCTTGAATCAAGTTGTGTTCACTCACTAAAAAAATATTTCTGCAATGTAATAAATTTTATGTCACTCAGGGTAAATTAGGAGCAATAAAGTAAACTTCTGGCACCTCCTTGTGGCAAAAAACATCTGAAGAACTCAGGTGCTGAAAATGCATGACTTCTGCCCCAAATCTTGAGTAAACAGTTGTTCAGTTTGGTACAAGAAAGTTTGGTCCATGATTTCCACCTTCTTTTTAATTCTGAAGCAATTGAAAATGTCATGATCAGGATTTTTTCCACCGTGATCTTGAATTTTTAAATCTGATTGGTCAGAAGGTGTTTCCCTTTCGGGGGAACTCGATGCTGCGCCATGGCTGATGCTATGGGAATGCTTCTTTGTGGAAGTTGTGTCTGAAGCTCTGATTTATCGGCTCGAGTAGGTCGTGATGAAGCAGAGCGCACCAGCAAGACCATAAAAGGACATCTACGGCACATTATTCCAGCTTCTTTGTTTTAGGAAGCGCTCTGTGTGGAGCATGCACACGCGACTCTCTAGGGCTCTCTCGCATGCCTGTTTTCTCCAGCCAAAAGCCTGTGCCTCATGGCCCGGGTCCCACGTCCGCTGAGGCAGAGTGCCGACTTAAATCATGGGTCTCGCAGGTCGAGTTAGCAGAACAAGTGACATGTGATTCCCTTTCTCTTGTCCTCTCTCCCTTATTGGATTACCCCACTTTGGCTCGGGAGCTCACTTTGCGACTTCTCCGAACCCAAACAAAGACTGTTGACGAATGCTGGCTAATCAGCCATTGTGGGCCTAGATGAACATGCGGCGATGGCTAGGGTTGAAGAGACGCTTGCAAGCTATCTCTCCCCTTTATCGGCTCCATGGAGAAAGTCTGGGCTCCTATTGAACCTTGATCTCCTAAGGGCCTGTTCTTCCCTCACTGCATGAGGAGCTAAGGCTATCAATCAGAAGCCACCGGCCCCAGCCAGGCCTGCTGAGGCAAGAAAGCTAAAGCATATTCCCCTCCCAGGTCGAGCCTCTGGCTTTACAGCTAGCATTTCTTGGTTCCCAAGAACAATTTTAGACCTGTGTGTGCAGGGTTCTCCATTTAGGCCTAGTATTATTGCTCAACCTCACAAAGTGCAAGGTGGCTGCTGTCATCATTGCACACCAGGTCATCTATGTACATGTTCATGTAATTATCCAGATGATTGGCTCATCTGGGCTCAGTCTCGGGGAAGTGGCAGCCAAGCATTGAGATGCCAGGCTTGCCCACATGAGGTCCCTTGGTCTTAGGCTCAACCCAGTGAAGTGTTTGGTTTCTCCCTCTCTAAGAACAACCTTCTTGGGGATAGTTGGGATTCAGCCATGATGTCTCCTGTTTGTGGGGATTCCATCCTTTCTGCCGTAAAGGACATCTGGCCAGACCAATGCCTCTCTGCTGCCCAGGCACAGAGGGTGCTTGGCTTATGACTGAAGCTGCCAAAGCTATTACTTTGGACCTGCTGCATATGAGACCATTTCTACAATTTTACTTGCCGTACATTGGCACATAGGTTAGAACAATGGTTTAAGTTTTTTTTAAGTTTAAATAAAAACAAACAAAACAAAGTAAACAAAAAAAGTAACCACGCATAAATGATTACAAAGACAACTCAATACCCTTAACAGGAAAAAAAACCGAGAAAATAAAAGAAAATAAAAGAAAGGATATATAGAAAAATAACACACTTGTCTATATACTCTCAGTGTCCAACAATTCCACAAAAGAGACACCATCTAGACTTTCCAAAAAGTCAAAGAACACTTTCCAGATGGACCAAAAAACATGGGGTTTGTTTTTCAAAAAGTAAGTAATCTTTTCTAGTGCAAGCCATGAGGTCATCCACTTTATCATTGGGACACGCTAGGGCTTTCTTCTTCTTTCCAAGAACATGCAATCACCCACTTAGCCTCCAACAAACAAAGAATTAACAACAGTCTTTCATGTTTGGTGGTTTTGAAATTCAGAGGACAGATATGCAATATACACAACCTGGGATCATGAGGAATTACTTTACCAATGATTTGACTTATAATATTCAATATTTTAACCCAGAAGCAATTAACTTTAGTGCACTCCCACATACAGTGGAATAAAGTTCCTTTCTCTTGTTTACATTTGTAGCAAGTATCAGGAATATTCGGGTTGAAGTGATGTAATTTAACTGGAGTGATGTATTGTCTACTTAACCATTTATACTGAAGCAGTCTCAAATGGGTGTTCGCTGTCTGAGTTTGAGCTTTTAAGCATGCTATTCGCCAATCTTCCTCTGTTATATCAACCTGCAAATCAGACCGCCATGCTTGAAGTCTGTCGTTAAATGATTCTTTGGATTTGGCCACAAACAATTTGTATAACACAGATATTTGACCTCTACCATTCAAACAGTTAACTATAATATTTTCCAAAGTAGAGAGAGGAGGCTCCACCAGACTTTGGCCTTGTCTTGATAGAATAAAGCTACGTAATTGTAAATATTTGAAAAAATGCTTTTGTGGAATTCCAAACCTTATCCTAATTTCTTCAAACGACATAAATCTACCCTCATTATAGAGATCAGATACTTTACTAATGCCTTGAATTGACCAGATTTTGAAACCTAAGTCTGCTCTACCAGGACGGAATCCGTCATTACCAAAAACTGGTGAAAAGCGTGAGAGTTGTGGTAATTCACCTAGATAGGTAAGAACCTCAAACCAAACTGTTATAGTATTCCTGATATAAGGATTTCTGGTACATTTGATTAGCTTTTTAGCATCTGCTGAATACAAATATAAATTCAGAGGAATCAAAACAGAGTTAGCCTCTATAGATACCCAGGTCGGAGGATAATCTTTCTCAAAATAAAACATTGCTGCTCTGATTTGAGCTCCGCAGTAGTACCATTTTAGGTTTGGTAGGTTTAACCCCCCTCTATCATAAGGCAAGTAAAGCAAGGAGAGCCTGAGACGAGGGCGCTTATTGTTCCAAATGAAGTTTGTAAAGGTTTCTTTCATTAGGGCAAAAAAAGAAGAGTGTGGAGGGAGAGGAATGGATTGGAAGAGATATAACAATTTGGGTAAGGTTGACATTTTTATTATATTAATATGGCCGATCAATGAAATAGGGAGTTTTGTCCATCTGTTCAGCAAACCATTTATAGAATCTGATATGGGCTTATAATTAGCTGGTACAACTTCATTAACATTCGGTGTAATTTTAATCCCAAGATAAGTAAAACCTTCTTGTGAGATCGTAAAGGGTGACTGAACTGGGGGGGGCCTTTCTGCTTTATGGAGGAACAGCAATGCAGACTTGGAATTATTAATTTTATACCCCGAAAATTTTGTGAACATTTCAATCAAATCTAACAATGCTGGGATAGACTGTTTTAGATGGGAAAAGAATATAATTATATCATCTAAAATAGAACCCTCTCTAAGAACAACCTTCTTGGGGATAGTTGGGATTCAGCCATGATGTCTCCTGTTTGTGGGGATTCCATCCTTTCTGCCGTAAAGGACATCTGGCCAGACCAATGCCTCTCTGCTGCCCAGGCACAGAGGGTGCTTGGCTTATGACTGAAGCTGCCAAAGCTATTACTTTGGACCTGCTGCATATGAGACCATTTCTACAATTTTACTTGCCGTACATTGGCACATAGGTTAGAACAATGGTTTAAGTTTTTTTTAAGTTTAAATAAAAACAAACAAAACAAAGTAAACAAAAAAAGTAACCACGCATAAATGATTACAAAGACAACTCAATACCCTTAACAGGAAAAAAAACCGAGAAAATAAAAGAAAATAAAAGAAAGGATATATAGAAAAATAACACACTTGTCTATATACTCTCAGTGTCCAACAATTCCACAAAAGAGACACCATCTAGACTTTCCAAAAAGTCAAAGAACACTTTCCAGATGGACCAAAAAACATGGGGTTTGTTTTTCAAAAAGTAAGTAATCTTTTCTAGTGCAAGCCATGAGGTCATCCACTTTATCATTGGGACACGCTAGGGCTTTCTTCTTCTTTCCAAGAACATGCAATCACCCACTTAGCCTCCAACAAACAAAGAATTAACAACAGTCTTTCATGTTTGGTGGTTTTGAAATTCAGAGGACAGATATGCAATATACACAACCTGGGATCATGAGGAATTACTTTACCAATGATTTGACTTATAATATTCAATATTTTAACCCAGAAGCAATTAACTTTAGTGCACTCCCACATACAGTGGAATAAAGTTCCTTTCTCTTGTTTACATTTGTAGCAAGTATCAGGAATATTCGGGTTGAAGTGATGTAATTTAACTGGAGTGATGTATTGTCTACTTAACCATTTATACTGAAGCAGTCTCAAATGGGTGTTCGCTGTCTGAGTTTGAGCTTTTAAGCATGCTATTCGCCAATCTTCCTCTGTTATATCAACCTGCAAATCAGACCGCCATGCTTGAAGTCTGTCGTTAAATGATTCTTTGGATTTGGCCACAAACAATTTGTATAACACAGATATTTGACCTCTACCATTCAAACAGTTAACTATAATATTTTCCAAAGTAGAGAGAGGAGGCTCCACCAGACTTTGGCCTTGTCTTGATAGAATAAAGCTACGTAATTGTAAATATTTGAAAAAATGCTTTTGTGGAATTCCAAACCTTATCCTAATTTCTTCAAACGACATAAATCTACCCTCATTATAGAGATCAGATACTTTACTAATGCCTTGAATTGACCAGATTTTGAAACCTAAGTCTGCTCTACCAGGACGGAATCCGTCATTACCAAAAACTGGTGAAAAGCGTGAGAGTTGTGGTAATTCACCTAGATAGGTAAGAACCTCAAACCAAACTGTTATAGTATTCCTGATATAAGGATTTCTGGTACATTTGATTAGCTTTTTAGCATCTGCTGAATACAAATATAAATTCAGAGGAATCGAAACAGAGTTAGCCTCTATAGATACCCAGGTCGGAGGATAATCTTTCTCAAAATAAAACATTGCTGCTCTGATTTGAGCTCCGCAGTAGTACCATTTTAGGTTTGGTAGGTTTAACCCCCCTCTATCATAAGGCAAGTAAAGCAAGGAGAGCCTGAGACGAGGGCGCTTATTGTTCCAAATGAAGTTTGTAAAGGTTTCTTTCATTAGGGCAAAAAAAGAAGAGTGTGGAGGGAGAGGAATGGATTGGAAGAGATATAACAATTTGGGTAAGGTTGACATTTTTATTATATTAATATGGCCGATCAATGAAATAGGGAGTTTTGTCCATCTGTTCAGCAAACCATTTATAGAATCTGATATGGGCTTATAATTAGCTGGTACAACTTCATTAACATTCGGTGTAATTTTAATCCCAAGATAAGTAAAACGTTCTTGTGAGATCGTAAAGGGTGACTGAACTGGGGGGGGCCTTTCTGCTTTATGGAGGAACAGCAATGCAGACTTGGAATTATTAATTTTATACCCCGAAAATTTTGTGAACATTTCAATCAAATCTAACAATGCTGGGATAGACTGTTTTAGATGGGAAAAGAATATAATTATATCATCTGCGAATAATGAGATGCGATGTTCTGAGGAGCCAATTGTAATGCCTGAAATATGTGTATGACTACGAATTGCCATAGCCAATGGTTCGATCGCTAGGGTAAAAAGCAAGGGAGAGAGCGGCCACCCCTGGCGTGTTCCTCTGTAGAGTCTGAAAGGGGCAGATATTGTTCCGTTTGTTAATATCTCAACTGAAGTGTTAGCATACAGGAACCCGGACCCATTTCATAAACTTTTCTCCAAACCCCATTCTTTCCATAGTTTTGAACAGGTACTGCCACTCAATTCTGTCAAACGCCTTTTCGGCGTCTAATGACAGAAGTGCATTATCGCAAATATTAAATTTCTCGTGTAATATATTAAGTACTCTATGAATATTATGCAAACCTTGCCTCCCCCAAACAAAGCCATTCTGATCCATATGTATAAGCTTGGGCAAATGTATTTCTAATCTCTTTGCTAACACCTTACAAAGAATCTTTAAGTCGTTGTTCAGGAGAGAGATTGGTCTCTCAACCACACTCAGTTGGTGGCTTGCCAGATTTTAACAGCAGAGTGATCACCGCAGTATTCAGAGAGGGAGGTAGAGCCCCATTTTTCAGGGATTCCTGATACATGTCCAAAAGAGGGTGAATCAATTTATGATGGAAAATTTTATATAATTCTATTGGTATGCCATCCGGCCCAGGGGTTTTCCCTCCTTTCATACTAATAATAGCCTCAGACAACTCCTCAGACTTCAGGTCATCTTCAAGGGACACCATGAAACCCAAATCTGTGGACATAAAGTCCAAAGAATCCAAAAAAGCTTTTTGTCTCTCTGCGGCACTTTCCGAATATTCAGAGCTGTAAAGAATCTGGTAGTAGCTCCTAAAGACCTCATTTATCTCAGTTTGATCAAATGTTACCTCAGCTTCCTTTATCTGAATGCAATTTATGGCTCTTTCTGTTTGTAACTGCTTAATACACCAGGCTAGTAACTTACCCGCCCTCTCCCTGCCCTCATAATAAGTCTGTTTAAGTCTAATCAAGCTTTTCTTTGCATGTTCTAATGAGAGCTCATTATATTTAATTTTCAATTTGTGCAGTTCCAGAAGAGCAGGAGTAATTTTCTGATATATTTTAGATTCAATTTCCTTTATTTTATTTTCAAGATTTACCATTTCTACTTGACAACGCTTATATTTATGACGTGTAGCTAATCATTCGACCTCTTATAAAAGCTTTAAATGCTTCCCACCTGACTGAGGCAGATGTTTGATTTGTGTTTATTTCAAAATAATAATCTATCTGTTTATCAATGAACTCCAAAAATTCTGGATCTCTCAACCAAGTTATATGTAAACACCATCTTGGGGATTTGCATAAGAAATTAGGAAAGTTTAATGTAAATGAAACTGCAGCATGATCTGAGATTAATATGCTATCATACCAACAGTTCCTAACTTTAGAAGTTAGATCAATAGATAAAAGAAAATAATCGATACGAGAAAATGTTTTATAAGTGCTGGAGTAGCATGAATAAGTCAAACTATCTGAGTGTCTATTCCTTCATATATCTATCAAGTTGAAATCCTGCATATACTATCTTAACTCTATTCTGGTCTGTAAATGAGAGGGGTCTGATTTAGTTGATTTATCTAATTCAGGGTATAGAGCACAATAAAAATCTCCTCCTATAACAAAATATCCTGGTAGTTCAGGAAAAAGATTTCCATAGAAAGTAGGATTATCCACGTTGGGCCCATAAACATTTACCAAGTTCAGTCTAACAGAAAGGATCTCGGCTTGGATAATTATATATCTCCCAAGTCTGTCCCCGATAGTGTTAATTATTTGTAAAGGTATAGATTTATGTACGAGTATAAGAACCCCCCTAGAATGCGGATTAAATGAGGCCGAAAACACTTGCCCTGGCTATCTCTTCCTCACCATAACTACATCCTCTGGAACTAAGTGAGTTTCTTGAAGGAACACTATTTTAGCTTTCATTTGCCTAATTCTATTCATCACTTGTTTTAACTTTACAATTTTGTTTAGACCTCTTACATTCCAGGAAGTGAACTGGATATCAGATAAAGAAGCCATTATTGTATATACATTATATTCCCGTTCTTGCAAAAAGTACTAAAGTACGTATATAGACTATTATTGTGAAAAGAGAAAAGAAAAAAAAAAGAAAAAAAAAATAGTAACATAGTAAAGGCACAATACAGTAAAACAGAACAACTGGCCAACAAACACGTATTTCCCCAAATGAAATACCAACATCCCTCCTCCCTTCCCCTGTTGAACACTTCCCAAGGGCTTCTCGAAAGAGCCTGATTATGGAACTTTGCCGGTCCACCCGCGAACATTTCACGGTGAGGAACAGCCTATCGCTCAACCGCGTCACTGGACGGGTCTCGCAACAGTCAAACATGTCAACCCAGTAATAAACCAATAACTTGCTTACGTTCATGAAACTGACCCCAGAGAGAAATAACTTCCATCAAATCCTGCTAGGCATTATCTTTCAGATCCTGCAAAAACCTCTGAGCGTCTGAAGAGTTGTCGAACAGGTGGCGCTTTCCCTTGTATGTCACGCACAGAGTAGCTGGATGTAAGATGCCATAACGCAGCTCGGAGGAGTTGAGATCACGAAGATCCTTCTTCACCGCGTCAAAACATTTCCGTTTCTTGTGCAGTTCAGCTGAGACGTCAGAAAAAAACATAAGCTTTCTTTTTCCCATCATCATTGTGCCTTTAGCTCAAGCTGCTTTCAGGATACGGACTTTGTCAGCGTAGTTTAGGAGTTTCATTATCACGGCTCTTGGCGGAGAGTCAGAACAATCTTCGAAGAATCTGCCGATTCGGTGAGCTCTTTCAATTATGAGAGGACCAGGAAAGTTTTCCGGGCCGACGATCTCAAGGAGTGATTTCTCTAAAAAGGCACACATATCCTTTCCCTCAGTTTTTTCTGGAAGTCCCACCAATCGCAGATTGGACCGCCGGCTGCGATTTTCCAGATCATCATCTTTTAACGAGAGAGATTCTACGGTAGTTTTCAATTTTGCGTTCTGCGTTTGCAGTACTGAGACGATATCTTCTTGTGTGCTTATCCGACCCTCGGCTTCTGTTACCCATGCTGTGAGATCTTTAAGGTCGCGCTGGACTCCATTAATCGCCTGGAGCAGTCCATCAAATCGTACAGAAAAGTCCGATTTCAGTGAGTGGATAGCCTCAAGAATTGCAGAGAGTGGCTCTTGGCTACCACCTGATGCTCCCTCTTCGCTACTAGCTTCATTAGATTTAGCATCTGCCTCGGCCTCTCTAATCACGGTCGATTTGACTTGTTTCTGTTGTTTTAATTGGTTTTGGTGGCATCTTGGAACGTTAAGATATTTCAGAATTTAGATTAGAATCAGTTTGTCAACGTTTATTGGGTTAAAGAATAAGATTTACGTCAGTATTTATTGCGGAGCTCCGATTCGCGTCCGTTCAGCACCACGCCATAACCGGAAGTCCAGACACCGTTTTTAGGGTAATAAGGGTTACGTGGACAGATATTCTCTGGTCTCTCACCTTTGGTGTGTTGCCAGATGGCTGAGGCTTTCCAGCAGACCACGCCTTCTCTCCTCGGACCTCCCATTGGTCCTGGAGGGGCTTCTCTAAGCCCACTTTGAGCCAATTGAGTCAACATCTGAAGAGTTTCTGAACCAGGAAATGGATCTGCTATTAGCCAGTCGTCCAGCCTTTCTGCAGGCCTTTCTGCCCTCCACACCATGAGTCAGCAGAGCAGGAGAGACTGCATCTGCTGTGCCCAGTTCAGGTTCTCAGCACTTACACCCATTGCTCAAATGCATGGTATACGTCCTCTCATTTGGCCTGCTTTGGCAATCCTGTTTCCAAGAAGCACCCTAGTGGTAGCTATATCATAGGCCTACGAGGTATGCTGTGTAACTTTGCCTAGAGGGATTATGGATCACTCCACTAGGTGTATCACCTTGTCCAGAATTCTGGCTAGAGGCATTTCCCTCCGGAATATTTGTGCTGTGGTTGGTTGGTCCTCTCTGCACACCCTTCTCAGGATCTATAAATTGGACCTGGACCCCACTCCTGGGTCTTACAGGGCTAATGGTGCTCTGCTCCTGGCTCATTTGTGCCCTTTCACAACCTCTGGGACAGACATCTCCCAGCATGTTGCGGCACTGGTATTAGCATTCCAGTGGGATGCTTGAAAGGGAACCCCTTCAATCCCTTGAAAGGGAATTACACCCGGTTATGTATGTAACCCAGTTTTGTGAGAAGGGAATGAGCCACACCCTAGCTGTCCACTCACACTTCCTTCAGACAAGTAGAAACTGGAGTAATGTGACATAGATGCCCTTTTATAGTCTTGCTGTCATAAACTGCTTTGTCACATGACCTACCCAAGCCGATAAATCGGCATGATTCCACATAGATCTTCAGTCACAACTTCTGCAAACGAGCATTCCCATAGTGTTAGCCATGACACAGGGTCTTGTTCCTTTGTCAGGGAATTGGGTTATATACGTAACCTGGTGTAGTTACATTAATAACCACGAGTCTATATTAATGTTCTGGTTCAAATATTGTTTCTATAGTAACGTTCACAGGGACATGTATGACAGTATTAATTATTTAAAAAAGAGATTTTGTTGAACTAAAAATATGTAGAGTGTACACTATATTTACATTTGTGGACACCTGACCATTACATCTACTGTATATGTGGGTCTTCAATAAACTGTTGTCACAAAGTAAGAACACAGTTGTGTTTCTTTGTGTTGTAAGGCCAAACCTGTTCCAGTATGACAATGCCCCTGTGCACAACGCAAGCTCCAAACCAAAGACATAGTTGGCTTAAACGTCCATAGAATCCTGGAAGTAACCAGCCCTGGAAGTGGCTTAATACTTGGGTGAGAGATCTCTCTGTCAGTTATGAGAGGGCATAGTAGTTTGGAACATGACATATTTCTTATTTTTAGAAATAAGGCTTAAAATTAGCAAAATAATCTGGCAAAAGAAGAAGACATTTTAAATCTTAAAAAATAGTCAAATATGTCTAGAAATAACCAAACTCCATAAAAGGTTGAGAGCACGGACAGCTGAGAGCACAAAATGAGCTCTCAGGGTAAAGGCTTAAAATTAAAGTTAAAGTTATTTTGACTCCTTTTAACATGTTCTCGAAGGTATACCTGGTCCCTGGGTTGTTGATCAAGACTCCAAAGCACTTATATAAGTCGCTCTGTATAAAGAAGTCTGCTTAATGCTGTAAACATAATGAAAATAAGCAATTTATTCTAAAAAGTATATTCCAGATATAAAAGTTCAGTAATCAATGCAAATGATCTGATGTAAAGTCAAACAAGTAAATGTTTTTTACGTTTATGTTGGTTAGACTTTTTATGTCTGCATTTATTTTTCACATCATTTTCATAAATACAACATTTCTTGTGTAGACATTCTTCAAACTATTTATGAATAAATCAGCTCCTATCCACCTGATACACAAGGAGCATTCTATATTATTATTATTATTATTATTATTATTATTATTATTATTATTAGTCATACTACATACTGCCTACACTATTTCATATGTATAAATATAAACCTAGCTTAAAAAAAATCATCCAGAACTTACAAAATCCTTCTGAGTTTCTTTCTGAATCCCAGCGATTTATAAACAGGAACCATTACAGCTTGTGTAGCTGTGAATCTGTTCCCACCTTTATCCAATTATATATGTGTATGGAATTTATTTAATAGAAACCATGTTATCAGAGCAGGAAATAGTCATACGGCTAGATATGGAAGCATTTTCACTCAATTTTTAGATTTTTTTTTTTATGTACACTCTCCGGTCTAATTAGTGAAGTGGCATGAATTGTACAAATTAAGCAGTGAAACCTACATTCATTCTCACCATGTCTAACAAGAATCTGAGCATGAAGAAACAAACAAGAAGTAATGTGAAACATCCCAAATTAAAAAAATGATTCACATCCATTTTAAGCACTGTGTTCCTTTTTTATGAAAAAAGATGTGGGGTATGATAAGATCACAGTTTCGAGTAAACCTCAAGGTGGCAGCATAACCTCACTAATCAGCCTCAAGCAGCGGGTTTATTAGAGATTATTGATTCCTAGTCCAACATTCTGCTGCCCTCTTGTGGAGGTAACACCGTGAGTATGAGTGCAACAGGGCATACAAATACCTGAAGATCTTTCACAGGTTTTTTTATCAGAAATTTTAACAAAAAACGGGCTTTTATATCATGAGTAAAGCACTATTATGTGTCTATTCACATATACTCAGTATGTTTACATTCTTCTGCACTTCATATTCTATAGTATTTGACATGTTCACATCCAGTGACACTTTAATACCATCTCATTTTATGCAATCCCTTTGTTCAACTGTTGTGCAATAACTGATTTAAATCTATATAAATAGTATTTACATTCTTATATATATTGTATACATCATTACAATAATCGACTTATTTATCACTGTTGCCTTGGCTGCAGGTATTGTTTCATTATTCAATTTGTAAGAAGGATGTATTGTTTGTACCACATTATATGAGAATTCCACTGCAAGGAATTCGATGTACTGTACTAGTATAGTGATGATAAAAGAATCCTGAAGCTTAAATCTAGTATCGGGTTTCCAGAGGAAAAAAATAGCAAGTGTAAATAAGATTGAAAAAGATTTGCAATAAACCAAACTTAATTGTAAACATATCTGCCTAGCTTTAAGCTTTACATTTCCATTCTATTGGTGGATAATTTCACTTCTTTCTAGAAAAATAATTACAATGAGCAAATTGATCTATTTTACAATTTCAGGCTTAAAATAAGTAAAAATTTCTAGACTCCAATTTATTTACTATATCTTTAAAGATTACTAAATAGAGATTAAAATAAACTTTCCAAACGATTATTAACCCTTTTTCTAAACTTAAAAATGTTTAACTAGGTTTAATTTTTTTTGGCAGATTATCTTGTTTCTATAAATACTGAAAATTGCAAATTGCAAGAAAAAAAGATTTTTATTTATTTCATGAAATGTGTAAAACTGTTTAGAATTAGGTTTAATAATTTCACAAAGGCTAGGTCATCATAGACTAGATTTAATATATTTTAACTTGCTAGGATGTCCTATTTTTAGGAACAGTCTGATGTGACTAACAAAGGGGAAGTTTCGAAATAAGTAATCTTAATACAAACCTGCCTGTCTGGTGACAACATAAAGAATACAGGAAAGTAATCACTCCTCAAACTTCCTTATTCTATCTATCTATCTATCTATCTATCTATCTATCTATCTATCTATCTATCTATCTATCTATCTATCCATCTATCTGTCTGTCTATCCACATGTCTATCTATCTATCTATCTATCTATCTATCCGTCCGTCCGTCCGTCCGTCCGTCCGTCCGTCCGTCCGTCTATCTATCTATCTATCTATCTATCTCCGCCGGTTCTATTTCTTCTCCGGTTCCTGTGAGTCCTATGTCTTACGGTCATCCCAAATGCTCTCATTGGTTGAGACGCGTGATGACGTTCTTCCCAAGCCAATACGGCTCAAGATCCCACCCCTCCCGTCACCCATAGTTTGTCTGTATGTGTATTCAGAGCTAGTGAGCAACAGACTACTTTAAAATAATTTACAAAATAATAAAAACTGCGTTAATGCGCTATAAAATAATTCTCGGCGTTAATTAATTAATGAGTTAACTTGCCCAGCCCTAATATATATATATATATATATATATATATATATATATATATATATATATATATATATACCCACATGTAGATATGATAGATAGATCATGTGGACTCCCTCAATACTTTTTGAAGGCACTCGATTACCTAGATGCAAGGTCGGACCTTGGCGCACTATAATTTGCAAGACAATTTGTAGTGATATGACTACCCATAAAACCCAAACATATAAAATATTTCAGTTTTATGTCATATAAATTTGTTAGCTTAATCACACAAGCTAGTGGATTCTTTTGCAAAAAACATATATAGAACGTCAAATAAAGTTAAAAATTGCTTACATAAGTAATCTTTTGAGCACTACAACAACCATAACACACTTGACGTTGACGTTAACCGCCTCTGAACAAATGCATGTGCATCAATGCTCTCTGGTTTTTAGCCCTTAAAATAAATGACGTACTGATCAGCACCCTAACTACTGATCTTGGGGATTGATTGAGACACAGCCATGGTTTGAAACGGTTAGAGTGGAAGAACTTGAATGTCCTGTTTGTTTGTTTTTGTTTATTTTAATTAAAAGACTTTCACAACAGAATAGCAATCAAGAAAAGAAAACACACCCTGATGCATGAGTCTACTTGTGTTTAAACTATTACAGAAACACAAGAGACAGTCAACAAAATGACATGGAGAATTGTAAGGCTCAGTTTCGAGTGTCCAAGAAGATTAGCAAAAAGATTACAATTGCATACCGAGAGTTAATGCTTCAATTAACAATAGTGATTATACAATAGCATCTATGTACACACCAAACAATGAAAGTTTATTTTTACCACCTATTCTTCTCACAGCAACTTCTATGATTCTATAATAATAATAATAATAATTAACTATTATGATGTTATAATAATAATAAGTAATGGTTATAATATAGTTATAGATTCCAAGATAACAAGATAAACATTGGCACGCCACAGATGCCTACATAAACGACAAAATAGAGCTTGAAATAAATCAACAAAATATTGAATTCTTCCTTGTAAACAACTTAATTAGCGATGTGTTTCATTGCCTAATCCAAATTACCCATGAGTACCCAGTGCTTTGTGGTGTAGATCAGCTTGGAGATGAATTCAACTCATCTGGTGACATTCTTTGTATTGGATAAAGTTTCAGATATAGAACATAAGCCTTAGACATTTAAAGTATCTGAAATCGACTGAACTAGACAGAACTGAAGTCAGGTAACTTGAGAAAAACAGAAATGCTTGAACACCCGTGTGTAAGGTCTGTCTTGTGTTCATACCCAGTAACTGGGCTGATGCCAAGAAAAACAGAATAGGATTGAAAGATTATTATTAAAAAATAGACGAGGATTAGACGTTAATTATAGGTGTTGAAATAAACAGGGTGATGAATCATTCTAAAAAATCTCATCTGGTGACATTTGATGGAAAAATAACATAATTTAATAGCTCGGCAATTATCTTACAGTTGGACACAAGCCAATTTTGTATTCCTCACCCAGGTGCTAATGCATAATATGTGCAAATATGCAGAATACATATTTCTTATTTTATGTCCAACACTGAAATCTTATGCAGTATCTATGTTGTTGAAGATTACCTGCCATTAATCTGTATGTGAAAAGATGTGAAAAGAAATTACCCAATGAATGAATGAATTAATTATGTGACTAATTAAGACATTAATCAATTCATTAATTGGTTAATCATGAATTACAATCTGTACAATAATTGTACTAGCTTACCTTTCAAAGTCATTTAGCATGTCTGCATAATCTTTAATTATACAAAATTTTGTACAAAATTTCAGTCAGTAGTGCAAATAAAATAAATGGACATTCAAAGATCTAATTCTTAATTATGACAACCAACCTTAATGGTTGTCATAATTAAGAATTAGATCTTTGAATAAGAGACACACCCGATATCGATGTACCTTTATGAATAGCATGCAATTATGTAGGCATGCCTGACGTCTATATGCTACCATGCTCATCTGAATTCAGAAACATTCTGTTCCCTGCCAAGATGTTTATATGATAATTAATGGTAGGTCTGAGTGTCATAGAAAATTAAATTAGAATTTCTTCCTAAAGGCTGAAGGGAGAATCTACCTGAAATTTCATAGGTAGTTAAAAAAAGAAACCAGCAATTTGGTTGGCAGTGTGTCATAGGCTTGATGCTGTGATCACTCGTGTAAGGTTCAATGTCATTTTGCATTTGCCATTTTTTATTGAGTATTATTACATATTATTATTACTTATTTATCATAGTCATTAAGAAAGAGTGGAGTGTTAAGCGTTAAAGTTGTAAAATAAACAAGGTGAAGACTCATTTAAATAAAAATCTCAGGTAACATCTGTCAGAATGATATACACTGTTGTTGCATGTATGATAAATATATTTCTTATTTTATGACCAACACTGAAAGCTTATTCTTATGCAACTAACTTGTATGTGAGAAAACTAGATTCTCTGTTTGTTTGTTTTTTTTATTATAACATTTTTATTATACAATTTCAGTAGTACAATTAAACAATTTTATATATACAGTTCAACTAATTTCACTAAGAATGAGAAAAGAAAAACAATCAATGGGATTTAATGGCAGTGAACATAAACAGTAAACAATCTAAAGAAGGTGAGCTGATGATATTTAATCTAATTCTTCTACTAAGCCTATTATCACTCCTCATTTTTAGTCACAGTCAACTATATTCAAGAAGATTCAAGATTCAAGAAGCTTTTATTGTCATTTCAACCACATATAGCTGGTGCAGTACATAGTGAAATGAAACAACGTTTCTCCAGGACCTGGTGCTACATAAACATACAACTACAAGTTCAGCACAAAACAACAAACAACACCACAGAGCTAGGACAGAAGTTTGTCTTAGCCACGTAAAGTGCACAGTGTGCAGCTAGGTGCAAACAGAGCATAGACAAGACAGTACAAATAGACAATAAATACAATAAAGACAACACAAAAGAACACAGGACACTTAGCGCAGAAAATAAATAAAAGAACGTGTACTGGAATGTAAGTGAAATAAAATAGATAAAGTGAAATAATGTAGAAGATAAAAAAAGTATTGTGCAAAAATATTGTGCAAAAATACACAGCAGCAGTTGAGGTAGTGCAAATAGAATAAACATAAATATAACTATAGCAGCGGATGACAGGTAGAGGTAGTGCAGTAAGTAATGAACAGTATAAATTATGTGTGTGTGTGTGTTCACACGGTCAAGAGAGAGTGTGTGTGTGTATCTGTGTGTGAGAGAGACAGAGAGTTAATATACAGTTCAGTCCTGAGTGAGAGTGTGTGTGAGAGTGTAGAACAGTTCAGTCCTGAGTGAGAGTGTGTGTGAGAGTGTAGAACAGTTCAGTCCCGGGTGTTGAGGAGCCTGATGGCTTGAGGAAAGAAACTGTTACACAGTCTGGTTGTGAGGGCCCGAATGCTCCGGTACCTCTTTCCAGATGGCAGGAGGGTGAAGAGTGGGTGTGAGGGGTGTGTGGGATCAGCCACAATGCTGTTGGCTTTGCGGATGCAGCATGCGGTGTAAATGTCCGTGATAGAGGGGAGGGAGACTCCGATGATCTTCTCAGCTGTCCTCACTATCCGCTAAAGGGTCTTGCGATCCGAGACGGTGCAGTTCCCAAACCAGGCAGTGATGCAGCTGCTCAGGACACTCTCGATGGTCCCTCTGTAGAACACCGTCAGGATGGGGGAAGGGAGATGGGCTTTACTCAGCCTCCTCAGGAAGTAGAGGTGCTGCTGGGCTTTCTTGGTGATGGAGCTGGTGTTGAGTGACCAGGTGAAATTCTCCACCAGATGGACACCAAGGAATTTGATGCTCTTGACGATCTCCACCGAGGATCCGTCGATGGACAGCGGAGAATGGTCACACTGTGCTCTCCTGTCAACAACCATCTCTTTGGTCTTGTCGACGTTCAGGGAGAGGTTGTTGGCTCTGCACCAGGCTGTTAGATGTTGCACCTCCTCTCTGTATGCTGACTCATCATTCTTGCTGATGAGACCCACCACGGTCGTGTCATCAGCGAACTTGACGATGTGGTTGGAGCTGTGCATTGCTGCACAGTCGTGAGTCAGCAGAGTGAACAGCAATGGACTGAGCACACAGCCCTGAGGCGCTCCAGTGCTCAGTGTGGTGGTGCTGGAGATACTGCTCCCGATCCGGACTGACTGAGGTCTCCCAGTCAGGAAATCCAGGATCCAGTTGCAGAGAGAGGTGTTCAGGCCCAGGAGACTCAGCTTCTTAATCAGCTGCTGAGGGATGATTGTGTTGAATGCTGAACTGAAATCTATGAACAGCATTCGAACGTAGGAGTCTTTGCAGTCCAGGTGTGTGAGGGCCAGATGGAGGGTTGTGGTGATGGCCACATACGCAAACTGCAAGGGGTCCAGCGAGGGTGGTAGCTGTGACTTGATGTGCCTCATGACGAGCCTCTCGAAGCATTTCATCACGATTGGTGTGAGTGCAACGGGACGGTAGTCATTGAGGCAGGAAACCGTGGACTTCTTTGGCACAGGGACGATGGTCGTTGTCTTGAGGCACGTAGGGATGATGGAGCTGCTCAGCGAGATGTTGAAGATGTCAGTGAAGACATCTGCTAGCTGCTCTGCACACTCCCTGAGAACTCTGCCAGGAATGTTGTCTGGTCCAGCAGACTTCCGTGGGTTAACTCTGCATAGAGTTCTCTTCACGTCAGCCGTGGTGAGACAGAGCACTGGGTCATTAGGAGGAGGGATGGTCTTCCTCGCTGTTGTTTTGTTCTGTGCCTCAAACCGAGTGTAGAAGTCGTTCAGAGCATCTGGAAGGGAGGCGTCACTGTCACAGGCAGGTGAAGCAGTCCTGTAGTTGGTGATTGCCTGAATGCCCTGCCACATGCGCCGGGAGTCTCTGCTGTTCTGGAAGTGGCCGTGGATTCTCTGGGCGTGTGCACGCTTCGCCTCTCTGATGGCTCGGGACAGTTTGGCCCTTGCTGTTTTTAAGGCCGCCCTGTCCCCTGATCTGAAGGCAGAGTCTCTCGACTTCAGGAGAGCACGCACTTTCGCAGTCATCCACGGCTTCTGGTTGGAGCGTGTTGTGATGGTCTTGGAGACAGTCACGTCATCGATGCATTTCCCGATGTAGCTGGACACTGATGCCGTGTACTCCTCCAAGTCAATAGAGTCGCCGGTGGTTGCAGCCTCCCTAAACATATCCCAGTCAGTGCACTCAAAACAGTCCTGAAGAGCAGAGATGGCTCCTGCTGGCCAGGTTTTAACCTGTTTCTGAACCGGTTTAGAGCGTCTGACGAGTGGTCTGTATGCTGGAATCAACATAACAGAGATGTGGTCTGAGTAGCCGAGGTGGGGGCGGGGCTCCGCACGATCCGCGCCGGGAATGTTTGAATAACTAGCTAGCTTGCTACCATTTATTTTTATATCTTCTAATTTATTTTCTCATTTACGACAAAATCTTCTGAGATATCCTGTCATGTTAATGTATGTTAATGAATTTGTGCTCAATTATTGTTATAAAACTTAATTTTTCATAATTAAGAAGTAGTAATTGCCCTTATTTTAATAATCATGTTACTTAAACGGTCACTGCTAATTTCTTGTGTCAACATGTTTTGTTGCTGTCGTTGAACCTAATCTAAGAATGAAATAAAACCTTTTACTGTTAATATGTTGTACAGACCCTCTATTAAAACCATTAATATAGTACAAGAAAAGTACCTTTTCGTCAGTAAATTTGTGATGTACTTTCTGAATTCTTTTTTCTACTTCTTACGATCCTCAGAATTGTCAGAATCACCAGATGCTATAAACATTTTGTTTATTGTTTATCCATCTTACCAGTCTCTTGTTTAAAATATTTCAACCTTTTTGACTTTTTGAAATGAACCCAAAATTGTGGAATAGATTCATTACTTCTCCTCACTCAAGCCAATGTCTCTATCTACGTTCATGGTAAGAATTTTTAATTACAGAGACACACCCGATATGTGTAGAATTTTGATGTAACTGTATGAATAGTGAGCAATTATGTAGCTATGCCTGACATCTATTCACTAGCATTTTTTTATGTAGCTATGCCTGACGTCTATTCACTAACATTATTCATCTGAATTGAAAAATGGTCTATTGTCTGCTAAGATAATTAAGATATGTGATAATTACTTAACTTCGTTTATAGCATTTGGTAACTATGGGACTGTGAGTATCATGGAAAAAACAAAGAATTTGGAAAGAATATAATAGTCATAAATTACTTTTTATTAACTGTTGTCATGAGTGGTTCGTTAATTTTCATCTGCTAACAGTGAAATGATTCTGATTAAGCCAAATGAAAATCTGCTGTTTCTAGGGTTAGGATAGTACAAGATTTTCTTTACTCCTTCTTGGTTTCATCTGAATCCATGTTCCTCAAAGATTGTGTAAAAGAATTTCCAGAAGATTAGAACACCGAAAGGCCATTATCAACAAAGCAACAAGTGATATGAGGCAGCACAGGGACATAAACAAAACCAGGACATCCCTGTACAACCAAGTACTGATTACTCTCTAGATTCTTCATGTCTGAGCAATAGGGTAGGGTGGCAAGATGGAAGCTCTTTCTCACAAAAACATCCAAGCTCAACAAAAGTCCAACCAAACCACATTTGGGTTTAAGATCAGCAGATGATATTTGAGAAAAGAGCTTAAAATGTCAGCTTTTCTTTCTTGCCATTTGTATGTAGTTGTGTTAAAAGACATAGAACATAGCACACCAGTTTTTACTATTGGACACATGAATGACAAGTATTTATTTTTACTTAGACATGGCCTGATATACTGATTTCAAAAATAACTAGCTCTGAATATCTACTCTTAGTTCTAAACTTTCACCTTTTCTTGGGAAGACAGCATTTGATCTTTAAAAAAAAGGATAAACCAATATGAAGACCAGAGAGCTATATTTAGTAGTAAAGCAAGCCATTAATTAAAAGCTGAATAAAAAGAGAAAATCAATAAGAGGTATGGCATTGGGTGTACATTGGGTGTAGCCAATACAACAATTTGGAATGTCCTACAAAAATGAGGTGAATGTTCTGACAGAACAGGTTGCCCAAGGACAACAACAGATGATAGAAATGCAGATTACATGGCTGTTTGTAAACAGGCTTCCTAATGTTTACTTATGATTGAACTGAATAAACACAGAAACAGAAACATACTGTCTGCCAATTTACAAAGAAATTTATCCAAATTAATCAGGAGGAACCTCATTATGCAGCATGGCAACAATCCAAAACATACTGCCAACACAACAAAGGACTGTGTAAGGGTAAAAAGTGGACGGTTTAAGTGTTGTGATTCTCATTCTTTTTTTTTCGTGTTTCTCCACTTTATTTATATACACTGTAATTTCACACTGACAATTATTATTTATTTATTTTGATTTATTTATTGTTTCTTCAGGTTGTCCTACTACTTAAAATTCTGATGATGCAGAAATATAATTTACAGGGAAAAAAATAATTTACAAAACTTGACACAATAACATCAGGTACAAAAATTATTTATAGCATGAAACATCAAGCAGCAATTTTCTTCTTACACTTTTGGGTTATTAAGAGGAATTTTAGTGTCTTGAAGAAATTTTTAAAAAAAACAGAAAAACCTTCATTTGTATTGTCCAGGGTAATTATGAGATCTTTAATTGTTAAAACATACAACAAGAAAAACAGAAGTCAAACAAATCAAATGTAGTGTGAGAAACAGGAATAAGATTTTCCGTCACCATGACTCCCCTGACATTCAAATCAATAAATATGACGAAGCTACTAATGTCAAGAAACAATAATCATACTACATAACACAACACAACAAACAACGTGATTCATATAAAGTTTTCTGGATTAGGATCATCTAGATTGTCATGATTTTCATATCCAAACAGTTTAAAGTCTGCCTGATAAATATCATAGAGTTTCCTCCTCCATTCTATGGTGGTGTTGGAAAACCAGGTCTTTATCTCATTCTGCTCTGTTTTACTTCTTGTCCACGGTTTGAAGTCGACAATGTTATCGACTCTGAGTATTCGCAGCAGATGAGCAGCATCTTCCTCAATAGTTTCCATTTTCCCAATAAAGTCATAATCGATCGCACATGGATGGCACAAGTGAAGTGTTTGTCGCCAGTGTTCATCAAACTCTTTGTCATTTCCTGCTGGGAGGCTCAGGATATACTGAATGAAGTTGTAGAAAGATGGAACAATGCCTTGAGCGTGCGCTTGCTCTACAGATGCTGGCGGATTAGAGACATTTCCAAATTTCTTTAATATGTCTATCCCAATAGTTTCATAATATATCTGATTTGGGCTTTGAATTTTATCTTTGTAGGCTGAAATCAGTCTGACAAAAGGATCTCGAACAAATATGAACTTTTGGTATGTCTCAAATTTTTGTTTCATTACTGCCTTGGGGTATGCATTAAGTTGCTGTAGAGAAGATCCATGAACGTCCTCGATGGGGATGTCTAGAGGGTTCCTGTAAGGTACACCGTACACCTTCAGACTCTCACTCAGAACAATCATAATCCGTTTCCACACGGTGCAAGCGACCTTTGGAACGTAGCAATAGATAATTCCATGCCTGTCGTCCACTAGCAGGTTGTGCAACTCCTCATGGGGAATGTCGTCAAATGTTGCCCATTTGCCACTGATGTCCAAGTTATTGTTGCATTGTTTATAAAGCAGCATCTTTCTTGAGTACTGTCGGTGCTTCAGCTTCAGTGGCAGCGGGCTCATGTGGATCTTCCCCTCACATCTCCTGTCCTCAAAAGTGTCCAGCCGTGGTTGGGTTCCAGTTTCCCTGTCAGTCTTTGGATAGATATTTGCTTCACTTCCATTTTCTGATTGATTGTATAGAAAAACCATCAAGGAAACGAAGCTCAGTGTTAAAACAAAGTACAAATTCTTAAACTTGCTCATGTTTTCTGGTACCTGAGAGAACCTCTTTCTGAAAGAGACTCAGCATTCTGAACAGCTCTGAACTGACGTTTATTAGCAGGGGCGGAGTTGTTCAACTTGTCAGGTGACTGTTTTGGTTTTTTTTTTTGGTTTTATTTCTGTTTTTTTTTTTTGTTTCTTTGCCAAATTTCTTTTCCTGTGCTCATCCATTTTCTAGGGTCACACCTACAAATTTATAACATTGCCAGGTTTAATGAGATTCACATCCTTATTACTGATAATAAAAACAGCCACTGTTATTGTTAACTAAAATATATGTTAGGTACAGAAAGGTGCAGAAGTATAATAAAATAGAAACTACACTATAAATTTTTAAACATATATGAGTGCTGTACCAATTTAAAAAATATATTCTAATGAGCAAATAATTTTCTTATTTCAAGCATATAGAAACTAATAAAACAAGAGCCAACAGAAGAAGAGAATTTAAAGCATAAAATGTCTATGCTTTATGGTCTATATATGTTATAGAGAAATTATATTAATTTTTTCTTGAATCAAGTTGTGTTCACTCGCTAAAAAAATTTCTGCAGTGTAATAAATTTTATGTCGCTCAGGGTAAATTAGGAGAAATAAAGCAAGCTTCTGGCACCCCCTTGTGGCAAAAAACATCTGTAGAGCTCAGGTGCTGAAAATGCATGACTTCTGCCCAAAATCTTGGTAGGGTTAGGGTTAGGTAAGGGTACACACTGATTTATCAGCTCAAGTAGGTCGTGACGAAGCAGAGCACACCAGCAAGACCATAAAAGGGCATCCACGTCACATCACTCCAGCTTCTTTGTCTTCAGGAAGCTCTCTGTGTGGAGCATCTAGGGCTCTCTCGCATGCCTGTTTTCTCCAGCCAAACGCCTGCGGCTCGGGTCCCACATCTGCTGAGGCAGGGTGCCGACTTAAATCATGGGTCTTGCAGGTCGAGTTAGCAGAACAAGTGACATGTGATTCCCTTTCTCTTGTCCTCTCTCCCTTATTGGATTACCCCGCTTTAGCTCGGAAGCTCACTTTGTGACTCATTTGTAAGCTCATTCGCCTGCCTGTATTTCCATCCAAGCGCTTGCACTGCGTGGCTCGAGTCCCGCATCTGTCGAGGCAGCATGCTGGGTTTGGTTATGGTTTCATGGCTTTATGAATCCCTTTCTGTCATCTTCTCAGCTGAATATATTATGACGAGGATATTGTGCTGTCTGCATTGGACTTCTAGGAGCTCAATGTGGGCAAGAAGAAGCAAGCAGCAGTCAAACTGCATTCTGTGGTGTTCGAAAAGCTTCTGGAGGTGATTTCATGTGTTGTTGTTGTTAAGCTTACCTTAGATTGGCCTGATGAAAGGTTAGCATTGTCCGCTCTGAGCTTGACAATTGCTACTTAACTTCATGCTGCATTCCACCTCCATGCAGGCATCTCCCATTTTTCCCCAGACCTCCACACTGAGTTGCCGAAGTTGTGGATTAATCTTTATCCTGCCTTCACTGCATGAGGAGCTAAGGCTATCAATCAGAAGCCACCAGCCCCAGCCAAGCCTGCTGAGGCAAGAAAGCTAGAGCATATTCCCCTCCCAGGTCAAGCCTCTGGCTTTACAGCTAGCATTTCTTGATTCCCAAGAAGGACAATTTTAGACCTGTGTGTGCAGGGTTCTCCATTTAGGCCTAGTATTATTGCTCACAAAGTGCATGGTGGTTGCTGTCATCATTGCACACCAGGTCATCTATGTACACATTCATGTAATTATCCAGATGATTGGCTCATCTGGGCTCAGTCTCGAGGAAGTGGCAGCCAAGCATTGAGATGCCAGGCTTGCCCACATGAGGTCCCTTGGCCTTAGGCTCAACCCAGTGAAGTGTTTGGTTTCTGCCTCTCTAAGAACAACCTTCTTGGGGATAGTTGGGATTCATCCATGATGTCTCCTGTTCGTGGGGATTCCATCCTTTCTGCCGTAAAGGACATCTGGCTAGACCAATGCCTCTCTGCTGCCCAGGCACAGAGGGTGCTTGGCTTATGACTGAAGCTGCCAAAGCTATTCCTTTGGACCTGCTACATATGAGACCATTTCAACTCTGGCTCAGACACCGTTTTTAGGGTAATAAGGGTTACGTGGTGTGGGAGATAATTTTGTAAATGAGGATATATGTATGAGGTGTGTGTTTGATGTAGTGTGAAATAATCAGGGGACAGCAGGAGTGAGTTCTCAGGTAAGGTTTATTCGTTAGGTTGTTTGAGCTTGAGAACAATATAGGGTTTAACACGGCATGTTGCTCTGTCACAGGCCTTGCACACAGGCTGCAAGGGCTTTGGAGAACAAATAGTTGTATCAATGATGTCAGTCTGGCAGGCTTTCTCTGCGGTATCAGGCTTTCCAAACTTGGACCAATCTATGGCAGAGACACACCCTTGATTATCATGGTCAATCTTCGCTCCACTGGTACCGTGAGCGGCAGTGATCTCATCATGAAGTAAACGCAGTGCGTGCTGGATGGCAATGGTGGTACCAGGCAAAATATCTAGAGTACATACGTAGAAGACAGCAGATAAATCAGAAAAGCCATGAAGTGTAGGGTGTAATGTAGAAAAATAAAAGAAAGGGTGCTGGCCCCTGAAGGACTGAGAACTTACCCATGCTGTCTCCTGAAGAAGAATGAGGTGTTGGCGAGAGTGAGGCCGAAGACAATCCCACTGGTGGGGGCAGAAACGCCCAATTTTTTAATATAATGATTTAGGGAAGTTTAATTATAATGGTATTCGAAAAGTTGTAAATTCAAAGATAATGGTGTAAAAAAAGAATCTAAAAGGTCCAAAAAAGAAAATGGGTGGGATTGTCTCGGCAAAGAACCAGTGACGTGTTGCATTGGAAAGATAAGGGAAATGTATATAAAGGCTGTAGTTGGAGTTCCCAGAACAGAGGTTGTTGGGACGTTCATGCGTGAGCATCTCAATTCTTGTGTCAGCGCTGATTACAAAATAAAATCTCTTATCTGCATTCATCTAGTCTGCTTGATTGGCTTATTTAGTTTGGAGGCCTTACTAACTGTGAAGTCTCACTCAGACTGAGCTGTCAGGTCGGTGTGGAGCTGGAGTCAGATTTTAGTAGTGAGTACAGTAGAATTTTATTCCACAGTGGACAGACCCCGGTTTCTCACCTTGGGTCCCAATCTTAGGGTGTGTCATCGTCACAAGACTCGATGGATGTCCCCCTCTAAGGTTGGGGAGTGGTCCTAGATGGCTGTCCCATCCATGATATTTGGGAGAGCTCCTGTCTCTCATGGCACACAGATTGCCTGAAGATGGGGGCTGTGTTTCTAGTGCTGATACACTTCCTTCTGAGACTCAGGGGCTACCTTTGGTGGTCCCCTTCTTCAACACAGCCCACCTGTGTTTGCGCCCTCTGTTCAGATTCTTGTACCAATCTGGCCCTAGGTAGAGACCAGATTTCTCTTACTGAGAGCCATTTATACTTCAGAGTGCATGATCAGGAAGCAGGTTGCATATGGCAATTTTTGGCCAGGTGGAAGTGGCTTTGTCCACCTCTGAGGAGTCTTCCCACTGTTCCTTGTGGCTTTCTGTTTTCACATAATGCATATGTAGCCAAGGCTCTATCTGAATGCTTTTCCCATTAGCTCTGCTCATGAGGATCCTAGCCAGGGTATGCCATGACCGAGTCTACCTGTTACTGGTGGCTACTCATTGGCCACCTCATGAGTCTGGCTTGTGGACCTAATTTCCCTTTTGGATGGAGCTCCTTGGGAGAGTCCTATCAGGAGAAGCCTCTTCTCACAGGTACAGGGGTAATTCTCCACTTTCACCCTGAGATTTGAGACCTCTTGGTCTGTCACATGAGGGGAGCCAGCTCCTAGACTCCAGTCTCCCAACCCAGGTTGTGGAGACTATGTTGAACTTTCATCTTTGGTGTAATCTGTGTCTTCAGAATCTAGTTCACTGCCCTGTTAGTACAGTGCTAGAGTTCCTGCAGATATGCATCTTTGAAGGCCTATCACCCACTACAGGCCATTGCTGCAAGTCATGTCTGTTCTCTGGTTTCTCACCTTCTGTGTTTTGCCAGATGGCTGAGGCTTTCCAGCAGACCACGCCTTCCCTCCTGGGACCTCCCATTGGTCCTGGAGGGGCTTCTCTAAGCCCCCTTTGAGCCAATTGAGTCAACATCTGAAGAGTTTCTGAACCAGGAAATGGATCTACTATTAGCCAGTTGTCCAGCCTTTCTGTAGGCCTTTCTGCCCTCCACCCCATGAGTCAGCAGAGCAGGAGAGACTGCACCTGCTGTGCCCAGTTCAGGTTCTCAGCACTTACGCCCATTGCTCAAATGCAATGCAAATGCTCAAGTCCTCTCTCTTTGCCTGCTTTGGCAATCCTGTCTCCAAGAAGCACCCTAGTGGTAGCTATATCATAGGCTTATGAGGTACGCTGTGTAACTTTGCCTAGAGAGATTATGGATCACTCCACTAGGTGTATCACCTTGTCCAGAATTCTGGCTAGAGGCATTTCCCTTTGGAATATTTGTGCTGTAGTGGGTTGGTCCTGGACCTGGACCCCACTCCTGGGTCTTACAGGGCTAATGGTGCTCTGCTCCTGGCTCATTTGTGCCCTTTCACAACCTCTGGGACAGACATCTCCCAGCGTGTTGCAGCATTGGTATTAGCATTCCCATAGTTCCCTTCAAAGGGAACTACATCCGGTTACATATGTAACCCAGTTTTATGAGAAGGGAATGAGCCACACCCTAGCTGTCCACTCACACTTCCTTCAGACAAGTAGAAACTGGAGTAATGTGACATAAATCGGCATGATTCCACATAGATCTTCAGACACAACTTCTGCAAACGAGCATTCCCATAGTGTTAGCCATGACACAGTGTCTTGTTCCTTTGTCAGGGAATTGGGTTATATACGTAACCTGGTGTAGTTACATTAATAACCACAGGTCTATATTAATGTTCTGGTTCAAATATTGTTTCTATAGTAACATTCACAGGGACATGTATGACAGTATTAATTGTTTAAAAAAGAGATTTTGTTGAACTAAAAATATGTAGAGTGTACACTATATTTACATTTGTGGACACCTGACCATTACATCTACTGTATATGTGGGTCTTCAATAAACTGTTGCCACAAAGTAAGAACACAGTTGTGTTTCTTTGTGTTGTAAGGCCAAACCTGTTCCAGTATGACAATGCCCCTGTGCACAAAGCAAGCTCCAAACCAAAGACATTGTTGGCTTAAACGTCCATAGAATCCTGGAAGTAACGAGCCCTGGAAGTGGCTTAATACTTGGGTGAGGGTTCCCTCTGTCGGTTATGAGAGGGCATAGCAGGTTGGAACATGACATATTTCTTATTTTTAGAAATAAGGCTTAAAATTAGCAAAATAATCTTGCAAAAGAAGAAGACATTTTAAATCTTAAAAAATAGTCAAATATGTCTAGAAATAGGTTTAATAATCTTAGACTAGGTTTGTTGTTTTATGGACTGCTAATCACACAAATTTGATGGAGGCAGAACACACAAGGCAAATGATCGAACCACTAAGCCACTGTACCTCCTAACTGCATCCACTAAATACCTTAAAATTTTTAACTGTTGTATTAGATTCTTACAAGAACTTGTCCACAGGTTAAGTAAAATTAGCAGTGCTAATTCTGGTAACTGTGGTAATTACGGATAATAAACACATCCACTGTTATTATTAACTGATATGTATGTTCTGTACGTAGGTATGAATTCTATTTCAATATTAGCTTAGTGATTAATAACAAGCCAATTCAACTCATAATTTGAAAATTTCTAAACATATTTAAGACTATTATACCCATTTCTTGGTCTTAGGTTGAAAATATTCCAATTGGCTGATGATTTTCTTATTTCAACCATATAGAAGCTAATAGAATAACAGACAATAGAAGAAGAGAATTTGAAGCATAAAATGTCTATGCTTAATGGTCTATATTTGTTATAGAGAAATGATGTTCATTTTTTCTTTATTCAAGGTGTGTTCTCTTGCAAGATTCACACACATAGGATGGAGCCAGGAATCAACCCGTAAACACACAAGGAAAACGACACTGTGCCCCCTAAATGCATCCATTAAATATCTTAAAATTTCTAACTGTTGTACATTCCTACAAGAACTTGTCTACAGATTAAGTAACATTACCAGTGGTAATTCAGAAACCCTTTTTATAATCTTGATATTACTTATAATAATGTTAATAATGTTATTTAAATCCTTAATAATCATTTAAATCTTTAACTGTTAAAACGTACAACAAGCAAGACTGAAGTCAAACAGAGAAGCAGGAATAAGATTTTCTGTCACCATGGCACCCCTGCCATTCAAATCCATAAAGGTGACAAAGCTAACAACGTCAGGAAATGAACAAAGACGACTACATACTACATCATACATCATACTACATTACACAACCCAACACAACAAACAATGTGATTTAGGTAATGTTTTCTGATTTATAATCATCTAGATTGTCATGATACTCATATCCAAACAGTTTAAAGTCTGCCTTATAAATATCATAGAGTTTCCTCCTCCACTCTATGGTAATGTTGGAAAACCAGGTCTTTATCTCACTCTGCTCTGTTTTGCTTCTTGTCATCGGTTTTAATTCGACAATGTTATCAACTCGGAGTATTCGCAGCAGGTGAGCAGCATCTTCATCGATGGTTTCCATTTTCCCAATAAAGTCATAATCGATCGCACATGGATGGCACAAGTGAAGTGTTTGTCGCCAGTGTTCATCGAACTTTGTGTAATGTACTGCTGGGAGGCTCAGGATATATTGAATGAAGTTGTAGAAAGACGGAACAATGCCCTGAGCGTGCGCTTGCTCTACCGATGCTGGCGGATTAGAGACATGTCCAAATTTCTTCAATATGTACATCCCGTCTTTTCGATAAAATATCTGATTTAGACTTTGAAACTTATCTTTGTAGGCTGAAATCAGTCTGACAAAAGGATCTCGAACAAATAAGAACTTTTGGTACGTCTCAAGTTTTTGTTTCATCACTACCTTGGGGTATGCATTAAGTTGCTGTAGAGATGATCCGTGAACTTGCTCGATGGGAACGTCTAGAAGGTTCCTGTAAGGTACACCGTACACTTTCAGACTTTCGCTCAGAACAATCATGATCCGTTTCCATGTGGTACAAGCAACCTTTGGAACGTAGCAATAAATTATTCCATGGCGGTCATCTACAAGCAGGTTGCTCAATTCCACATTGGGAATGTCATCGAATGTCGCCCATTTGCCACTGATGTCTGAGTTACTGTTATCGATGCACTGTTTATAAATCAGCATCTTTCTAGAGTGCTGTCTGAGCGTCAGCTCCAGTGGTACCGGGCTCGTGTGAATCTTCCCCTCACATTTCCTGTCCTCGATTGTGTCCAGCTGTGGTCTGATTTTAGTGTCCAGATTAGTCCTGGAATAGATATTTATTTCACTTCCATTCTCTGTTTGTTTGTATAGAAAAAACATCAAAGAAACAAAGCTCAGTGTTAAAAAAACTAAGTGCAAATGCTCCAGCATGCTCATTTTGTCTGGTACCTGAGAGAACCTCTATCTGAAAGAGACTAAGCACTCTGAACAGCTCTGAACTGAGGTTTATGAGCAGGTGTGGAGATTGTTTAACTACTCACCTATTTTCTAGTCTGTAAATCAACACCTAAAATTCTATAACATTGCCAGGTTTAACACGATCCACATCCTTATTACTCATATTAAACACAGCTACTGTTATTGTTAACTGAAATGGATAAGAAAAGGAAAAGGATATTTGTGCTCTGGCGGGTTGGTCCTCAATGCACACCCTTCTCAGGATCTATAAACTGGACCTGGACCCACTCCTTGGTCCTGGATCCTACAGGGCTTATGGTGCTCTGCTCCCAGTGTGCATGTGTGGCATTAGTACTGGTGTCAGCCTTGACACAGTGTTGAGTTCTCCTGAAAGGGAACTACACCATGTTATGTATGTAACCCGGTTCCCTGATAAGCAAACAAGATGCTGCATCATGGCTGACACTATGGGAATGCCAATACCAATGCCGCCTATAGTAATGTTCACAGGGACATGTATGACAGTATTAATTGTTTAAAAAAAAAGACAGATTTTTTAAAGCTAAAAATATGTAGAGTGTACACCATATTTACATTTGTGGACACCTGACCATTACATCTACTGTATATGTGGGTCTTCAACAAACTGTTGCCACAAAGTAAGAACACAGTTGTGTTTCTTTGTGTAATAAGGCCAAACCTGTTCCAGTATGACCCTGTGCACAAAGCGAGCTCCAAACCAAAGACATGGTTTGTGTGGAGAAACTCAGGGTTCTGATCTCAACCCCATTAAACACCTTTGTCGAACTGAAACACAGACCTTCTTACCTGACATCAGTGCCTGACTACACAAATGCTCTTTGGAGGGTATTAACAGCAAAGGGGTGTGGTGATGCAGAAATACAATTAATCAATAACAAATCTTGACACAATAGCATCAAGTACAAAAGTTATTTAAAGCATTAAACTATCTCTTACTAACAATTTTCTACTTTCCACTCGGCTCTGTTTTGCTTCTTGTCCTTGGTTTTATTTCGACAATGTTATCGTGCAAATGTAAATATGTACAAATTCTAACATGTGCTCATTTTGTCTGGTACCTGAGAGAACCTCTTTCTGAAAGAGACTCAGCACTCCGAACAGCTCTCAGCTGAAGTTTATGAGCAGGGGTGGAGATTGTTTAACTTGTCAGGTGCTCACCCATTTTCAAGTCTGTAAATCAACACCTAAAGTTTAGAACATTGCCAGGTGTAATGCGAGCCACATCCATATTACTGATAATAAACACAGCTACTGTTATTATAAACTGATATGTATGATATGCAAAGAAACGTGCATAAGTATAATACATAGAAAATGTACTATTTTAGGTACGATTTCTGTTTCAATATTAGCTTATTGATTAATAATATAAGCCAATTCAACTCATATTTTGAATTTTTTAAAATGTATTTAAGACTGTTAGACTGAGGTTGAAAATATTCTAATTGGGAGATAATTTTCTTATTTCAAGCATATAGAAGCTAATAAAATAAGAGCCAATAGAAGAGAATTTGAAGCATAAAATGTCTATGCTTAATGGTCTATATTTGTTATAGAGAAATAATGTAATTTTTTCTTGATTCATGGTGTGTTCTCTGCTAAAAATTTCTTTCTGTTGTCTAATAAATTGTATAATACATTTTATGTTGCTCAGTGTAAATTAGTAGCCATAAAGCAAGCTTCGGGCAACACGGTGGCTTAGTGGTTAGCACTGTTGCCTCACAGCAAGAACGTCCTGCGTTCGAATTCCGGGTTCAAACAGGCTGGGACCTTTCTGTGTGGAGTTTGCATGTTCTCCCCGTGCCTGCGTGGAAACTCTGGGAGCTATCACTCCTTATAGTCATTTCATTATACCTCAACCGACATACTGTAACTCATGGGAGCCAGGCTCCGGGATTTCTGATGGCTCTGGATAACCAATGACCCCCCCAATGAGACTGGAGACAAAGGAGGTATTCTACCACCATGAATGTTGGAGTTCTGCAGACCATCAGTGCTGATAGCCAAGCCTCACACCTGGAACTCACCATCAACTTGTGACCTTACCATACAAATCACCCTGCGCCCAGCAGTTTTACGACCGTGAAAAGTCAACAAGAATTCCCTAATCTAAACCAAATCAATGCCTTGACCGGGGGATGACCAAAGTTCTGACTGAAGACACACACACACACACAAACCGTCTGGAAACGCTCATCCTGACCCCAAGTACTTTATGAATCAAACGTTTTCCCTCCAAAAGTTCAGGTGTTGGATTGGTCACTCTGAAAAACTGGGCGCAACCAAGGGATCAATAAAAACCCTAAGCACCCATCTATCGTGGCTTTTTAGCTTTTTGGCTTTTTTTAGCTTTGGCTTTTTGCGCAGCTTTTTGCTCTGCTCAGCTCGGCTTGGCCCCACGGGGGCCAACCCCCTCTCCGATCTGCGGCACGATCTCTTCTATCGTGGCCCGACTCGACGCCGATCTTTCTTCGGGACAAGACTTTCACTTTCTCTTGAGACTTTGCCGGCAGCTTCATTCGAGGAACTTTGCACCACCGAAACCTTTTTCGTTCCAGTAGAATCTCTTGCTTGCTCCGAGGACTTTGAATCTCCGAACCTCCTTGATCCACTACATCAGGATGCTCGTCAACGAACCAATGCAAGTAAAAGCTACCAATTATTTTAGATCCGCAACTTTAAGCTGAAGCCCCTTTATTAAGGTGAAATTACCTTGACGATTCTCACACGTGGTAATCAAAACTCGATCTGAAACTTGCCATATTTGATCTCTTCTCTGTTTCCTTATCTCTTTCTCTCTCTCACTCTCCCTCTCGTTCTGATTTCCTCCGTATTCCCTTCCTTAATCTCAATCTCTCTTTGCCTACTTATCCCCTCTCTATAATCCTTATCCTGTCTTTTATGTATGTGTGTCGTAGTTAGTATGTGTTGTGTGTTTTTGTTTTATTAAACGCATTTTATTCACGAGTGATTGTCGTGATACGTAATTATACTGTCTGTTCGCTGGATGAACAATTCAAATAATTGTGTTATTGATTCTCTGACAGTTAGTTCTAAAACCCCAATTTGAATATTTATAATCAATTATAACCAGTTATAATTACACTTAAATATTTAAATGTTGAGCTAGATTCGCTACATGCTCTTGTTTAAATATGTGATTGTTTCTATAGTAACATTTACAGGGACAATCCATGTGATCTAAGACATGTAATGAACGTTTTTTTTTTTTAATGTTAAACTTAATAAATAAATGATATGGTAACGTTTTCTGTAAGTAGATGTCTATTGGACATTTTTGTAAGGAGTCTCCAGTGTCAGCACTAAAAAAGAAATGACATCTTAGCATGTTAACTTAGCTCTGTTGTTCGAGACTACAGTACGTTCTGAGACACCAGCTGATTTCTTAGTTTCAGTCATTGGATATCTATCCATTGGACTGGGGGTGATAACTCAAAGTCAGACTCACGTTAATATCCAGTTGGTGGCAGAATGCTCCCCAGACTCGTGAGGTGAACTGTGTTCACCTGTCTGACCGTTGGAAATAGAGAGGTCTGTGATGAAGTTGACAGAGAGATGCGACCAGGGACACTGAGGCACTGGGAATGGTTCCAGTAGCCCCACTGGGAGTTGGTGACTGGATTTGGATTAAGATTGTTTGTGAGAAAGTTTGTGAATCCCATGAAGTGCTGTAATTCTTTGACTGTGGTGATTAGGGTGCCACTTCGTTACAGGTCGTACTTTGCTTAAGTCCATTTTTACTCCCCCTCAAGTGATACCATATCCTAAAAATGTGATGGAGTCCATCTCCCTTCCCCCATCCTGACTGTGTTCTACAGAGGGACCATTAAGAGCGTCCTGAGCAGCTGCATCACTGCCTGGTTTGGGAACTGCCCTGTCTCGGATCGCAAGACCCTTCAGCAGATAGTGAGGACAGCTGAAAAGAATATCGGAATCTCTCTCCCCTCTGTTACGGACATTTACACTGCATGCCGCATCCACAAAGTTTTATCTCTGTGTTTAGTTCTATGTTTGTCTGCGTCACTGTACTTTGTCTTTGTTATATGTAGCACCTTTGGTCTAGGAGGAACGTTGTTTCACTTCACTGTGTACAGCATCAGCTGTATATGGTTGAAGTGACAATAATATGACTTGACAAAGCAAACAGCATTGTGGATGATCCCACACACCCCTCACACATACTCTTCACCCTCCTGCAATCTGTAAAGAGGTACCGGAGCATTCGGGTTCTCACAACCAGACTGCATAACAGTTTCTTTCCCAGGACTGAATTGTACAAAAACTCTCTCTCACACACACACACAATCACACACACACACATACACCCAGAACTGTAGAAGACTAAAGAGAACTGAACAGTACAAAACTCTCTGTCTCTCTCTCACACACACACACACACACACTCTTTCACCTGTGTGGACACACACACACATAACATATTTTTCACTACTTATTGCACTACCTCAAACCCTGTTATTTCATTACGCTGCTATGTTTATATTTACTTATTGCACTACCTCAACTGCTGCTACTCTGTACAACATTTCTTTTTATTCCAATTCATCCTTTACATTTCATTACATATGTTCTTTTTCTTGTTCGGCACTAAGTGTCTTGTTTTTGTGTTGTCTTTTTATACCTACTGTTTTGCACTGTATTGTCTTGCACTATTTGTACCTAGTTGCACACTTTGCACTTTATGTGGCTAGGACAAAAACTTTGGTCCTAGCTCTGTGTTGTTGTTTTTTTCGTATTTGATCTTTATGTTGTATGTTTATGTAGCGCCAGGTCCTGGAGAAACATTTCATTTCACTATGTACTGCATCAGCTATATGTGCTTGAAATGACAATAAAGCCTCTTGAATCTTAAATCTTGAATCTGGAATGAAATTTGCTCTTCCCAGCCTTGACATAGTGTTTGTGCTGAAGGAGGCATTAGAGCTCTGTGCATACATGACATACATAGTCATTATGAGTGGCTGAGTAGATGAGAATGGCATCAATATAGATGATCACATATTGATTGAGGAAGTCTCTGAAAATCTCATTTATTAAAGCTTGAAAAAGGTCTGGTGCATTTGTTAGTCCATATATCATTATTAAATACTCATAGTGGCCTCTTGTGGTGTGGAAGGCCGTTTTCCATCCATCCTTCTCCTTGACTCTGATAAAGATGTAAGCACAGTTTAGTGAATAATTTTACCTCCCATAGTTGTCCGAGGGCCACAGGAACCAAGGGGAGTGGAAACAGGTAGCTTACTGTGAGGGAGTTGAGACCTCTATAATCAAAACACGGTCGGAGACCTCCATCCTTCTTATCTATGAAAAAGAATTCTGCTGGGAGGTGGAGGGACGGATGTATCCTGCTGCAACAGCCTTGTCAATGTACTCCTCAATAGCTTGGATTTTGGTGCTCGATAGAGTGTATATCTGGCATTTTGGAGGCATGGCATGAGGCAGAAAGTTAATAGAACAGTCCCATGGCCGGTAAGGAGGAAGCTTAGTTGCTGTTTCTTTGCTAAAAATCCTTTAGGTGAGTGTATTCCATGGGAACCAGAATTTGTGCACGAGGTTCAGGGCTTTCCACAGAGGTAGCTAGGCATGGATGGGTTAAATGGTTGCGGAGGCATTAGTTTAGGCAGTAGGGGAACCACTGGACAAGTTCTTTGTTCTTCCATGAAATTACAGGGTTGTGTAAATGGAGCCATGTAAACCCTCAAGATGATTGAGAACCCCAAGAGAACAGCCCCCCTGATGGATTGGTTGTCTACAGCTGTGTTGCGGATTGGGGTGATGCAGGGTAGTGTAGGTAGTCACAGTTCCTCAATGAGTTGATGGTTGATTAGATTAACTGTGTCATGGTTATGTTGCAATTTTATAGGGAAAGTCATACTGGTAATACAAGGTATGCACCCCCCCTTATAATTCTGGGACGTGTGTTTTTTGGGACAGACATCACAAAGGTGACCTGACTTTCCACAGCAAAACACAACTGGAGTTGGCAGCGATGTTGACGTTCTTCAGGGGAGAGACGAGTACGTCCTAACTGCATGGGTTTGCCGATTTCCTCCCAGGTGGTGTTAAAATCCTCTCTGAACCTGGTGGGAGGCCAGTTGGCTGTGCTAAGCATTGTGCAGCCACCTGCAGGGTATTCAAACACCTCTTGTATCATGCTAGAAAAGTGAGTAATCCAGACAACAGAGTTGGAAAAAACAGGCAAAAGGTCAAAACCGATGCAGCAATAATAGCAGGCAAACAAATCCAAAAAACACATGGCAAAGTTGAGAATGAATACAAACAGGTCATACAATAGGCAAACTATGAACAAAGAAACGGCTTGGTATGAACACAAAGGAATGTTACTTTGAATGTTACGCTGAAGTTAGGCATGCTGCTTAAAGGTCCATAGAATCCTGGAAGTAATCAGCCCCAGAAGAAGCTTAATACTCGGGTGAGGGTTCCCTCTGTCGGTTATGAGAGGGCACAGTAGTTTGGAACATAACATAATTCTTCTTTTTAGAAATAAGGCTTAAAATTGGCAAAATAATCTGGCAAAAAGAAGGCATTTTACATCTTAAAAATAGTCAAATATGTCTAGAAATAGGTTTAATAATTGTAGACTAGGTTTGTTTTATGGACTGCTTATCACACAAATTGGATGGAGGCAGGAATCGACCCCAAAACACACAAGGCAACTAATCTAACCACTAAGCCACTGTGCCTCCTAACATCCATTAAATATCTTAAAATTTCTAACTGTTGTATCACATTCTTACAAGAACTTGTCCACAGCATAGGCAACGCTAGGCCATTTTTAGGGGGGCTTTAGCCCCCCTAACATTTCTAATCAGCCCCCCTAAAAATGATGTGATTCTCCATAAACTCTACACAAATTGGTGATCTCCTCAGTCCCCTTTAAATTTTATATGAAAACGCCGCCAGACTTCGGCTCCTCTCCGTCTTTCGGCGCGTTCATCAATCCGCAGACTGCGGCGTCGCAGAGCGAGGATCAGAGGACAAGTGTGTGTGTGTGTGTGTGATCAGGAAGATCTTTGGCTTGTTCAGTTCTCAAATGTTATACACATCTATGCCATACAGTGTTATGCTGCAATAAGTTTAACATCATACGCTGTTAGTCAAAACTTTATTTTAATTAATTAATTATTTTTTTTACTATTATACCCACATTGGGGGCTGAGCCCCCCTTAAATGAAAATCCTAGAATCGTCCCTGGTCCACAGGTTAAGTAACATTAGCAGTGCTAATTCTGGTAATTGTGGTAATTACTGATAATAAACAAATCCACTGTTATTATTAACTGAAATGTATGTTCTGTACGGAGGTACGAAATCTATTTCAATATTAGCTTATTGATTAATAATATAAGCCAATTCAACTCATAATTTGAAAATTTCTAAACCCATATAATTATACCTATTTCTTGGTTTGAAGTTAAAAGTATTCTAACTGACAGATAATTTTCTTATTTTAAGCATATAGAAGCTAATAGAGTAAGAGACAATAGAAGAAGAGAATTTGAAGCATAAAATTTCTATGATTAATGGTCTATATAATATAATATAATATTAATATAAAATAGTATAATATAAGAGAGAGATAATATTAATTTTTTCTTGATTCAAGTTGTGTTCACAAGTTGTGGACTGGGGGAGGAAACTGGAGTCCCCAGAGGAAGCCCCTGAAACACTGTGGTGATGCAGAAATACAATCAATCAATAACAAAACTTGACACAATTTACAGCTTGAAACTATCTCTTCCAGTATCTCTGGACCTCATTTAACCTCAAGCGACAATAACAATTTTCTACTTACACTGAAGGATTATTATAAAGGAAGCTTAGTGTTTTGTAGCAATATTAAAAACTGAAAAATCTTCATTGGTATTGTCTCCTGTAATTAACCTTTAACTGTTAATTAAATCATTAATAATCATTTAAATCTTTAACTGTTAAAACATACAACAAGCAAGACTGAAGTCAAACAGAGAAGCAGGAATAAGATTTTTCCATCACTGTGACACCCCCGCCATTCAAATCCATAAAGGTGACAAAGCTAACAACGTCAATAAATGAACAAAGACAGCAATCATGCTACATAACACAACCCAACACCACAAACAATGTGATTTAGGTAATGTTTTCTGATTTATAATCATCTAGATTGTCATGATTTTCATATCCAAACAGTTTAAAGTCTGCCTGATAAATATCATAGAGTTTTCCTCCACTCTATGGTGATGTTGGAAAACCAGGTCTTTATCTCACTCTGCTCTGTTTTGCTTCTTGTCATCGGTTTTAATTCGACAATGTTATCAACTCTGAGTATTCGCAGCAGGTGAGCAGCATCTTCATCGATGGTTTCCATTTTCCCAATAAAGTCATAATCGATCGCACATGGATGGCACAAGTGAACTGTTTGTCGCCAGTGTTCATCGAACTCTGTGTAATTTCCTGCTGGGAGGCTCAGGATATATTGAATGAAGTTGTAGAAAGACGGAACAATGCCCTGAGCGTGCACTTGCTCTACCGATGCTGGCGGATTAGGGACATGTCCAAATTTCTTCAAGATGTACATCCCAGCTATTTCATAAAATATCTGATTTGGCCTTTGAATTTTATCTTTGTAGGCTGAAATCAGTCTGACAAAAGGATCTCGAACAAATAAGAACTTTTGGTACGTCTCAATTTTTTGTTTCATCACTGCCTTGGGGTATGCATTAAGTTGCTGTAGAGATGATCCGTGAACTTCCTCGATGGGGACGTCAAGAAGGTTCCTGTAAGGTACACCGTACATCTTCAGACTCTCACTCAGGAAAATCATAATTCGTTTCCATGCAGTGCAAGCAACCTTTGGAACGTAGCAATAAATTATTCCATGGCGGTCATCTACAAGCAGGTTGTGCAACTCCCTATGGGGAATGTCGTCAAATGTCGCCCATTTGCCACTGATGTCCGAGTTACTGTTATCGATGCATTGTTTATAAAGTAGCATCTTTCTAGTGTGCTGTCTGAGCTTCAGCTCCAGTGGTACCGGGCTCCTATGGATCTTCCCCTCACATCTCCTGTCCTCGAATGTGTCCAGCCGTGCTTCACTTTCAGTTTCCGGGTTAGTCCTGGAATAGATATTTATTTCTCTTCCATTCTCTGTTTGTTTGTATAGAAAAAAAAACAAAGAAACAAAGCTCAGTGTTAACAAAACTAAGTGTAAATTCTTAAGCTTGCTCATGTTGTCTTGTAGCTGAGAGAACCTCCTTCTGAAAGAGACTCAGCACTCTGAACAGCTCTGAACTGAGGTTTATGAGCAGGATATGAGATTGTTCAACTGATGCTCACTCATTTTCAAGTATGTAAATAAACTCCTAAAATTTTAGAATATTGCCAGGTTTAACGCGATCCATATCCTCATTACTGGTAATAAAAACAGCCACTATTATTGTTAACTGAAATGTTTGTTATGTACAGGAAAGTGCATAAGTAAAATACATATAAATTACACTATTTGACGTATGATTTTTATTTCAATATTAGCTCTGGCTAGGGGCGTTCCCCTCCAGGATATTTGTGCTGCAGCTGGTTGGTTCTCAGTGCACATCCTTCTCAGGATCTATAAACCGGACCTGGACCCAACTCTTAGTTCCTGGGTTATAGGCTTATGGTGCTCTGCTCCCAGATTGTTTGTGCCTTTTCTCAACCTCTGGGACAGATATTTCTCAGCATGTGGCGGCATTGATATTGACACTCAGTGTAAATTAGTTAAAAATTTTTATTTATTTTCTTTTAAATTTAGTTAAAAATAAAAAGCAAATAAACAATGCTCGTCCTAAATGCATCCATTAAACATCTTTACTAGAACTTGTCTACAGGTTAAGTAACATTATCAGTGGTAAATAACTCTTTCATTTACTAGTAGTGTGTGGTGATGCAGAAATACATTCCTTAGTGAAAAAAAATCACTATCAAACTCGACACAATAGCATCAGGTACAAAAGTTATTTACAGCATGAAAATATCTTTCAGTATTTCTGGACCAAATTTAACGTCAAGCAACAATAACAATTTTCTACTTACACTGAAGGATTATTATAAAGGAAGCTTAGTGTTTTGTAGCAATATTAAAAACTGAAAAATCTTCATTGGTATTGTCTCCTGTAATTAACCTTTAACTGTTAATTAAATCCTTAATAATCATTTAAATCTTTAACTGTTAAAACGTACAACAAGCAAGACTGAAGTCAAACAGAGAATCAGGAATTAGATTTTTCTATCACCATGACACCCCCGCCATTCAAATCCATAAAGGTGACAAAGCTAACAACATCAGGAAATGAACAAAGACGACTACATACTACATCATACATCATACTACATTACACAACCCAACACAACAAACAATGTGATTTAGGTAATGTTTTCTGATTTATAATCATCTAGATTGTCATGATACTCATATCCAAACAGTTTAAAGTCTGCCTTATAAATATCATAGAGTTTCCTCCTCCACTCTATGGTGATGTTGGAAAACCAGGTCTTTATCTCACTCTGCTCTGTTTTGCTTCTTGTCATCGGTTTTAATTCGACAATGTTATCAACTCGGAGTATTCGCAGCAGGTGAGCAGCATCTTCATCGTTGGTTTCCATTTTCCCAATAAAGTCATAATCGATCGCACATGGATGGCACAAGTGAACTGTTTGTCGCCAGTGTTCATCGAACTCTGTGTAATTTACTGCTGGGAGGCTCAGGATATATTGAATGAAGTTGTAGAAAGACGGAACAATGCCCTGAGCGTGCGCTTGCTCTACCGATGCTGGCGGATTAGAGACATTTCCAAATTTCTTCAATATGTACATCCCGTCTTTTTGATAAAATATCTGATTTAGGCTTAGAAATTTATCTTTGTAGGCTGAAATCAGTCTGACAAAAGGATAAGAACAAATAAGAACTCTGTTTGTTTGTATAGAAAAAAAAAAACAAAGAAACAAAGCTCAGTGTTAAAAAAACTAAGTGCAAATGCTCCAGCATGCTCATTTTGTCTGGTACCTGAGAGAACCTCTATCTGAAAGAGACTAAGCACTCTGAACAGCTCTGAACTGAGGTTTATGAGCAGGTGTGGAGATTGTTTAACTACTCACCTATTTTCTAGTCTGTAAATCAACACCTAAAATTCTATAACATTGCCAGGTTTAACACGATCCACATCCTTATTACTCATAATAAACACAGCTACTGTTATTGTTAACTGAAATGCATGTTATATGCATGTTATGTACAGAAATGTGCTCTAGCTAGGGGCGTTCTCCTCCAGGATATTTGTGCTCCGGCAGGTTGGTCCTCAATGCACACCCTTCTCAGGATCTATAAACTGGACCTGGACCCACTCCTGGGTCCTGGGTCTCACAGGGCTTATGGTGCTCTGCTCCCAGTGTGCATGTGTGGCATTACAGGGCTTATGGTGCTCTGCTCCCAGTCTCCCAGTGTGCGTACTGGCGCCAGCCATGACACAGCGTTGAGTTCTCTTGAAAGGGAACTACACCAGGTTATGTATGTAACCCGGTTCCCTGATAAGCAAACAAGATGCTGCATCATGGCTGACACTATGGGAATGCCAATACCAATGCCGCCTATAGTAATGTTCACAGGGACATGTATGACAGTATTAATTGTTTAAAAAAAAAGACAGATTTTTTAAAGCTAAAAATATGTAGAGTGTACACCATATTTACATTTGTGGACACCTGACCATTACATCTACTGTATATGTGGGTCTTCAACAAACTGTTGCCACAAAGTAAGAACACAGTTGTGTTTCTTTGTGTAATAAGGCCAAACCTGTTCCAGTATGACAATGCCCCTGTGCACAAAGCGAGCTCCAAACCAAAGACATGGTTTGTGTGGAGAAACTCAGGGTTCTGATCTCAACCCCATTAAACACCTTTGTCGAACTGAAACACAGACCTTCTTACCTGACATCAGTGCCTGACTACACAAATGCTCTTTGGAGGGTATTAACAGCAAAGGGGTGTGGTGATGCAGAAATACAATTAATCAATAACAAATCTTGACACAATAGCATCAAGTACAAAAGTTATTTAAAGCATTAAACTATCTCTTACTAACAATTTTCTACTTTCCACTCGGCTCTGTTTTGCTTCTTGTCCTTGGTTTTATTTCGACAATGTTATCGTGCAAATGTAAATATGTACAAATTCTAACGTGCTCATTTTGTCTGGTACCTGAGAGAACCTCTTTCTGAAAGAGACTCAGCACTCCGAACAGCTCTCAGCTGAAGTTTATGAGCAGGGGTGGAGATTGTTTAACTTGTCAGGTGCTCACCCATTTTCAAGTCTGTAAATCAACACCTAAAGTTTAGAACATTGCCAGGTGTAATGCGAGCCACATCCATATTACTGATAATAAACACAGCTACTGTTATTATAAACTGATATGTATGATATGCAAAGAAACGTGCATAAGTATAATACATAGAAAATGTACTATTTTAGGTACGATTTCTATTTCAATATTAGCTTATTGATTAATAATATAAGCCAATTCAACTCATATTTTGATTTTTTTAAAATGTATTTAAGACTGTTAGACTGAGGTTGAAAATATTCTAATTGGGAGATAATTTTCTTATTTCAAGCATATAGAAGCTAATAAAATAAGAGCCAATAGAAGAGAATTTGAAGCATAAAATGTCTATGCTTAATGGTCTATATTTGTTATAGAGAAATTTTTTCTTGATTCATGGTGTGTTCTCTGCTAAAAATTTCTTTCTGTTGTCTAATAAATTGTATAATACATTTAATGTTGCTCAGTGTAAATTAGTAGCCATAAAGCAAGCTTCTAGCACCTCCTTGTGGCGAGAAACATCTATCAAGATCAGGTGCTGAAAATGCGTAAATTCAGTTGTTGATCTGGTACAAGAAAGTTACATAACATATGTGGTCCATAATCTCCACCTTATTGTTAATTTTGAAGCAAATAAAAACGTCATAATCAGGAATTTTTTTCCATAGCAATCTAGAATTCTTAAATTTAATTGTTCAGAAAGTCTTTTTATTACATTAATAATCACAAGTCTATATTAATGCTCTTGTTTAAATATGTGATTGTTTCTATAGTAACATTTACAGGGACAATCCATGTGATCTAAGATGTGTAATGAACGTTTTTTTTTTTAATGTTAAACTTAATAAATAAATGATATGGTAACGTTTTCTGTAAGTAGATGTTTATTGGACATTTTTGTAAGGAGTCTCCAGTGTCAGCACTAATAAAGAAATGACATCTTAGCATGTTAACTTAGCTCTGTTGTTCGAGACTACAGTACGTTCTGAGACACCAGCTGATTTCTTAGTTTCAGTCATTGGATATCTAGCCATTGGACTGGGGGTGATAACTCAAAGTCAGACTCACGTTAATATCCAATTGGTGGCAGAATGCTCCCCAGACTCGTGAGGTGAACTGTGTTCACCTGTCTGACCCAATGTCCTGGGATAACCGTTGGAAACAGAGAGGTCTGTGATGAAGTTGACAGAGAGATGCGACCAGGGACACTGAGGCACTGGGAATGGTTCCAGTAGCCCCACTGGGAGTTGGTGACTGGATTTGGATTAAGATCAGATAAGATAAGATAACTTTATTAATCCCATAGAAAATTATTTTGCCAGTGACTGCTTCAAATAACAAGAAAAATAAATATAAATGAAATATGAGCGAAAAATAAATGAAATAATCTATATATACAAATGTATTCAAAAATTTAAATGAAAAATAAATGAAATGAAATATTCTATATATACAAAATGTATACAAAATGTATCCAAAGAAAATAAAAGGTGCTGGGACCTAGAACATATTACAGAACATGCAGATTAATAATATTTTATGTATGATGTGATATTGCACATAATAAGATATTGCGCATGATGTGATCTTCCACATGGTATGGTATTGCACATGGTATGGTTTTGCACATGATATTATTTTATATTAACGTACATTTTAATTATTGTGCATCTCTGCTCCCTACTGAATGGGGAGGATTTATAGAGTTTGATGGCCACTGGTAGGAAAGAGCTCCTGTGGCATTCAGTGGTTGTCTTCGGTGGTCTCAGTCTACAGCTGAATGTGCTCCAGTAGAACTCCAGTGTCACATGCAGGGGGTGTTGTCAAGGATACTGTGAAGTTTTCTCAGCATTCTCCTCTCAGACACCTCCAGAGACACCAGCTCCACTCTCATGACAGAGCCTACTTTCCTAAAAAGCTTGTTGGGTCTTATGTAGAACATAGGTAGGTAGAATATCTGCAGCTTTGTTCTGCAGACATTAAAGGACCTAAGTCTCCTGAGGAAGTACAGGCAACTCTGACCTCTGACCTGATCTTATACAGTGCATCAGTGTTTTTGGTCCAGTCCAGCTTGATGTAGACACCCAGATACTTGTAGTTGTCCACAATGTCCACCTCAGCACCCATGATGCTGATTGGGCTTGTGGGAGTCCTCTGCTTCCTAAAATCCACTACTAGCTCTATCGTCTTTGAGACATTGATTTGCAGGTGATTACGTCCACACTGCTCCACAAAGCTGTCCATAACACTCCTTTACTTAGCCTCCTGACCTCTCCTAATACAGCGTACAATGGCAAAGTCATCAGAGAACTTGTGCAGATTGCAGGCCGGTGAGCAGTGACTGAAGTCTAATGTGTAGAGTGTGAACAGAAGGAGAGACAGAGCTGCCCCTGAGGGGCCCCTGTGCTACTCACTATGACGTCTGAGACGGCGTTCTGCAGCCTCAGATACTGTGGTCAACTTGTGAGGTAGTTGATAATCCAGGTCACCAAAGGAGCATTCACTCACATGTCCCTTAGCTTATAACTGAGCAGTGCAGGTCGTATAGTGTTGAAAGCACTGAAGTCAAAAAACACGACACTCACAGTGTTGCCTGCCTCCTCAAGGTGGGTGTAAGCTCTGTTCAGCAGGAGATGATAGCATCCTCTACTCCTGTATGGGGCTGATACGCAAACTGCAGGGGGTCAGAGATTATTTAATTGTTGTTCTTAGGTGCTTCAGGACCAGCCTCTCTCTTCATGGCATGTGATGTCAGAGCCACTGGCCTGTAGTCAATGTGTTTCCTCAAATGTTTATCTTTGTGCACACAAACCAGGCATGTTGTTTTCCACAGGGCAGGTATAGTTATTATGCTCAGGCTAAATATTTGTTGTAGCACATCCTCTGAGTATCCTGGGGCTGAGGACATCAGGGCCTGCAGCCTTACCAGGGCGAAAGGTGACTGGCCTCTCTCCTCACATCCTCTGTGGTGATGTTGATTGGAGACACAGAACAGGTGTGACTCACAGGGGGAGCTGGGGAGTGGTAGGTCAGAAGCCACATTATTAAACCTGTTAAAAACAGATTTAAATCATTGGCCTTATTAAGGTACATCATCCTCCATCACCTATTCAGTTATTTTTCCATAGCCAGTAATGGTTCTCATACCATTCCATATCTTTCTCATGTTACTCTCCAGCTTCCTTCTATAACACTCCTTCCCTTCTTTGATTTTTTTCCCTCAGTTCAGCCTGAGCTCTCCTTATCTCCTCCTTCTCAGCATTCCTAAAGGCAGCCTTCTTCCTTTAAGTTATGCTTTGATGTATTTGGTCACCCAGGGCTTGACAGTGTACTGTCTCAGTGGGGATTATATTGTCCATGCAGAAATTTACATAACCTGTTATGCAACCTGCAAGTCCATTCATGTCTCCATAGCTTCCTGGGTCCACCTCTGTTCAATTCTTGTGGTCACTGGTTGCAGCTTGACTGCAGGTATATAGAGGAGTTTAAGGTGAACCAGGTAGTGATCTGATCTGCCTGGGGGGAAGGGCTATGGAGCTGTATGTCTCCCTGACATTAGCATACAGAAAGTCCAAGGTTTTATCACCACTTGGATTAGGCACATGCCTGACATGCTTTGACATGTGTCCACATCATGGGCTAGGGAGGGCTACCAGAAGGAGTTCTGGAGTAGGGATGTGGTTCTGTCGATGCCTGCATGGTCTGAACTGTGTGGGCCCAGTGACATAAATCAGGGAGTACAAATTGTTTAGAGGGGGGACACTTTGGTGGTGGGGGCACAGATTGTTGAGCTTGACAAATCTCCTCCATTAAGTGCCATCAGACAGGAGCAAGGATTATGGATGGTAGTAGGATGGATTCGGGGCATACGGATGTCAGCTTTGCTGTTCTTCGCCCCGGAGCAGGATGTTGCATTAAATTGGAAGTGTGTAATGAACAGAGCCCATTGGGCCTGGTATGGGTTCAGTTGCGTGGCATTTTAATGTATTCAAGATTCTTGTGGTTGGCAATCACCTGGAACGGGTGTTTTACCCCTTTGAGCCAGTGTCACCATTCCCACAAGGCCTCCTTAATGGACAATAGCTCACAGTTGCCGACGTCATAGTTGGCTTCAGCAGGAGTTCATTTGCATGAGTAGAAGGCACAAGGGAAGAGCTTACCTGGCTTGCCATGCCGCTCGGAGAGGACTGCCCCAATTCCTCAGCTAAAGACATCTACTTCCACTACAAATGATGCAAATGGATCTGGCTGTTTCAGGATAAGGGCTTTTGTAAAGCTAGTTTTTAGTTTTTCAAAAGCAGTTTCGGAATTTTGCATCCACTGCAGTTTCTTAGAGTTGCCCCAAAGGATTTGAGCGATTTTGGAAACCATTAAACTGTAATTTCGGATGAACCAACGATAAAGGTTTGTGAATCCCATGAAGCGCTGTAATTCTTTGACTGTGGTGATTAGGGTGCCACTTTGTTACAGGTCGTACTTTGCTTAAGTCCATTTTTACTCCCCCTCAAGTGATACCATATCCTAAAAATGTGATGGAGTCCATCTCCCTTCCCCCATCCTGACTGTGTTCTACAGAGGGACCATCGAGAGTGTCCTGAGCAGCTGCATCACTGCCTGGTTTGGGAACTGCCCTGTCTCGGATCGCAAGACCCTTCAGCAGATAGTGAGGACAGCTGAAAAGAATATCGGAATCTCTCTCCCCTCTATCACAGACATTTACACTGCATGCCGCATCCACAAAGTTTTATCTCTGTGTTTAGTTCTATGTTTGTCTGCGTCACTGTACTTTGTCTTTGTTATATGTAGCACCTTTGGTCTAGGAGGAACGTTGTTTCACTTCACTGTGTACAGCATCAGCTGTATATGGTTGAAGTGACAATAATATGACTTGACAAAGCAAACAGCATTGTGGATGATCCCACACACCCCTCACACATACTCTTCACCCTCCTGCAATCTGTAAAGAGGTACCGGAGCATTCGGGTTCTCACAACCAGACTGCATAACAGTTTCTTTCCCAGGACTGAATTGTACAAAAACTCTCTCTCACACACACACACAATCACACACACACACATACACCCAGAACTGTAGAAGACTAAAGAGAACTGAACAGTACAAAACTCTCTGTCTCTCTCTCACACACACACACACACACACTCTTTCACCTGTGTGGACACACACACACATAACATATTTTTCACTACTTATTGCACTACCTCAAACCCTGTTATTTCATTACGCTGCTATGTTTATATTTACTTATTGCACTACCTCAACTGCTGCTACTCTGTACAACATTTCTTTTTATTCCAATTCATCCTTTACATTTCATTACATATGTTCTTTTTCTTGTTCGGCACTAAGTGTCTTGTTTTTGTGTTGTCTTTTTATACCTACTGTTTTGCACTGTATTGTCTTGCACTATTTGTACCTAGTTGCACACTTTGCACTTTATGTGGCTAGGACAAAAACTTTGGTCCTAGCTCTGTGTTGTTGTTTTTTTCGTATTTGATCTTTATGTTGTATGTTTATGTAGTGCCAGGTCCTGGAGAAACATTTCATTTCACTATGTACTGCATCAGCTATATGTGGTTGAAATGACAATAAAGCCTCTTGAATCTTAAATCTTGAATCTGGAATGAAATTTGCTCTTCCCAGCCTTGACATAGTGTTTGTGCTGAAGGAGGCATTAGAGCTCTGTGCATACATGACATACATAGTCGTTATGAGTGGCTGAGTAGATGAGAATGGCATCAATATAGATGATCACATATTGATTGAGGAAGTCTCTGAAAATCTCATATATTAAAGCTTGAAAAAGGTCTGGTGCATTTGTTAGTCCATATGTCATTATTAAATACTCATAGTGGCCTCTTGTGGTGTGGAAGGCCGTTTTCCATCCATCCTTCTCCTTGACTCTGATAAAGATGTAAGCACAGTTTAGTGAATAATTTTACCTCCCATAGTTGTCCGAGGGCCACAGGAACCAAGGGGAGTGGAAACAGGTAGCTTACTGTGAGGGAGTTGAGACCTCTGTAATCAAAACACGGTCAGAGACCTCCATCCTTCTTATCTACGAAAAAGAATTCTGCTGGGAGGTGGAGGGACGGATGTATCCTGCTGCAACAGCCTTGTCAATGTACTCCTCAACAGCTTGGATTTTGGTGCTTGATAGAGTGTATATCTGGCATTTCTGGGGCATGGCATTAGGCAGAAAGTTAATAGAACAGTCCCATGGCCGGTAAGGAGAAAGCTTAATGGCTTTTTCTTTGCTAAAAATCCTTTAGGTGAGTGTATTCCATGGGAACCAGAATTTGCGCACGAGGTTCAGGGCTTTCCACAGAGGTAGCTAGGCATGGATGGGTTAAATGGTTGTGGAGGCATTAGTTTAGGCAGTAGGGGAACCACTGGACAAGTTCTTTGTTCTTCCATGAAATTACAGGGTTGTGTAAATGGAGCCATGTAAACCCTCAAGATGATTGAGAACCCCAAGAGAACAGCCCCCCTGATGGACTGGTTGTCTACAGCTGTGTTGCGGATTGGGGTGATGCAGGGTAGTGTAGGTAGTCACAGTTCCTCAATGAGTTGATGGTTGATTAGATTAACTGTGTCATGGTTATGTTGCAATTTTATAGGGAAAGTCATACTGGTAATACAAGGTATGCACCCCCCCTTATAATTCTGGGACGTGTGTTTTTTGGGACAGACATCACAAAGGTGACCCGACTTTCCACAGGAAAACACAACTGGAGTTGGCAGCAATGTTGATGTTCTTCAGGGGAGAGACGAGTATCCTCTCTGAACCTGGTGGGAGGCCAGTTGGCCCTGCTAAGCATTGTTGGTGCATCAGGATGTCGAGTTTAATAGGTGATGTGGAGATGAGATAGTGAGGTGTCGGAGTCCCGGCAGGCCAGTTCGGCTTCTAAGGCTGGACATAGTCCTTCGCAGAAGACAGCATGGAGAGAGGGCTCATTCCACCCGCTTTGGGAAGTGAGGGTATGGAACCTCACAGTGTAGTTTGCAGCAGATTCAGAAACTTGGTGTAACTGGAGAAGTTGTACAACGATATCTTAGCCCCATGCAGGGTATTCAAACACCTTTCGTATCATGCTAGAAAACTGAGTAATCCAGAAAACAGAGTTGTAAAAAACAGGCAAAAGTTCAAAACCGAAGCAGCAATAATAACGGGGAAACAAATCCAAAGAATACAAACAGGTCATACAATAGGCAAACTATGAACAAAGAAACAGCTTGGTATGAACACAAAGGAATGTTACTTCACGCTGAAGTTAGGCATGCTGCTTAAATGTCCATAGAATCCTGGAAGTAATCAACCCCAGAAGAAGCTTAATACTCGGGTGAGGGTTCCCTCTGTCGGTTATGAGAGGGCATAGTAGTTTGGAACATAACATATTTCTTCTTTTTAGAAATAAGGCTTAAAATTGGCAAAATAATCTGGCAAAAAGAAGGCATTTTACATCTTAAAAATAGTCAAATATGTCTAGAAATAGGTTTAATAATTGTAGACTAGGTTTGTTTTATGGACTGCTTATCACACAAATTGGATGGAGGCAGGAATCGACCCCAAAACACACAAGGCAACTAATCTAACCACTAAGCCACTGTGCCTCCTAACATCCATTAAATATCTTAAAATTTCTAACTGTTGTATTACATTCTTACAAGAACTTGTCCACAGGTTAAGTAACATTAGCAGTGCTAATTCTGGTAATTGTGGTAATTACTGATAATAAACACATCCACTGTTATTATTAACTGAAATGTATGTTCTGTACGGAGGTACGAAATCTATTTCAATATTAGCTTACTGATTAATAATATAAGCCAATTCAACTCATAATTTGAAAATTTCTAAACCCATATAAGGCTATTATACCTATTTCTTGGTTTGAAGTTAAAAGTATTCTAACTGATAACAAATTTTCTTATTTTAAGCATATAGAAGCTAATAGAGTAAGAGACAATAGAAGAAGAGAATTTGAAGCATAAAATTTCTATGATTAATGGTCTATATAATATAATATTAATATAAAATAGTATAATATAAGAGAGAGATAATATTAATTTTTTCTCGATTCAAGTTGTGTTCACTCGCTAAGAATTTCTTTCTGCAGTGTACTAAATTGTATAATTCATTTTATGTTGCTCAGTGTAAATTAGGAGCCATAAAGTAAGCTTTTAGCACCTCCTTGTGGCAAGAAACATCTGTAGAGATCAGGTGCTGAAAATGTGTGACTTCTGCCCTAAATTTTGGGCAAACAGTTGTCGATTTCATACAAGAAGGTTACATAATGTATGAGGTCAATGATCTCCAACTTCTTGTTAATTTTAAAGCAAAAAAAACACGCCATGATCAGGATTTCTTTTCCAGAGTGATCTAGAATTCTTAAGCCTTATAGGTCAGGAGGTGTTTATATTACATTAATAACCACAAGTCTATATTAATACTCTTGTTCAAACATGTGATTGTTTCTATAGTAACGTTCACAGGGACGTGTACGACGGACGATCCACACGATATAAGACATGTAATGAATAAATTGTTTAAAAAAATTTAAAATAAAAAGCAAATAAACAATGTACACTAAAAGATATGACAAGGTTTTCTCCCTAAGGATGTTTATTGAACATTTTTGTAAAAGAGTCTCCAGCATTAGCACTGCAAAAGAAATGACATATTAGCAAGTAAAAATTTAAAAAATTGTAAAAATAGTAAATAAATTTGACTATATTGAACATATTAAAAACAATAAAATTATTACTTAAGTAAATGAATCCATCTATTAATTTTATGGACTGCTTATCCTACACAGGGTGACACGGAACCTGAAACAGGGGACTTGGGGCACAAGGCAGGGGATTCCCTGGATGGGGTGCCAGTTCATCACAGAGCACAGTTTAGACACCAATTAACCTACAGCGCATGCCTGTGGACTGGGGGAGGAAACTGGAGTCCCCAGAGGAAGCCCCTGAAACACTGTGGTGATGCAGAAATACAATCAATCAATAACAAAACTTGACACAATAGCATCAGGTAAAAAAGTTATTTACAGCTTGAAACTATCTCTTCCAGTATCTCTGGACTTCATTTAACCTCAAGCGACAATAACAATTTTCTACTTACACTGAAGGATTATTATAAAGGAAGCTTAGTGTTTTGTAGCAATATTAAAAACTGAAAAATCTTCATTGGTATTGTCTCCTGTAATTAACCTTTAACTGTTAAATAAATCATTAATAATCATTTAAATCTTTAACTATTAAAACATACAACAAGCAAGACTGAAGTCAAACAGAGAAGCAGGAATAAGATTTTTCCATCACTGTGACACCCCCGCCATTCGAATCCATAAAGGTGACAAAGCTAACAACGTCAATAAATGAACAAAGACAGCAATCATGCTACATAACACAACCCAACACCACAAACAATGTGATTTAGGTAATGTTTTCTGATTTATAATCATCTAGATTGTCATGATACTCATATCCAAACAGTTTAAAGTCTGCCTTATAAATATCATAGAGTTTTCCTCCACTCTATGGTGATGTTGGAAAACCAGGTCTTTATCTCACTCTGCTCTGTTTTGCTTCTTGTCATCGGTTTTAATTTGACAATGTTATCAACTCGGAGTATTCGCAGCAGGTGAGCAGCATCTTCATCGATGGTTTCCATTTTCCCAATAAAGTCATAATCGATCGCACATGGATGGCACAAGTGAACTGTTTGTCGCCAGTGTTCATCGAACTCTGTGTAATTTCCTGCTGGGAGGCTCAGGATATACTGAATGAAGTTGTAGAAAGACGGAACAATGCCCTGAGCGTGCGCTTGCTCTACCGATGCTGGCGGATTAGGGACATGTCCAAATTTCTCCAATATGTACATCCCAGCTATTTCATAAAATATCTGATTTGGCCTTTGAATTTTATCTTTGTAGGCTGAAATCAGTCTGACAAAAGGATCTCGAACAAATAAGAACTTTTGGTACGTCTCAATTTTTTGTTTCATCACTGCCTTGGGGTATGCATTAAGTTGCTGTAGAGATGATCCGTGAACTTCCTCGATGGGGACGTCAAGAAGGTTCCTATAAGGTACACCGTACATCTTCAGACTCTCACTCAGGAAAATCATAATTCGTTTCCATGCAGTGCAAGCAACCTTTGGAACATAGCAATAAATTATTCCATGGCGGTCATCTACAAGCAGGTTGTGCAACTCCCTATGGGGAATGTCGTCAAATGTCGCCCATTTGCCACTGATGTCCGAGTTACTGTTATCGATGCACTGTTTATAAATCAGCATCTTTCTAGTGTGCTGTCTGAGCTTCAGCTCCAGTGGTACCGGGCTCGTGTGAATCTTCCCCTCACATCTCCTGTCCTCGATTGTGTCCAGCCGTGCTTCAGTTTCCGGGTTAGTCCTGGAATAGATATTTATTTCTCTTCCATTCTCTGTTTGTTTGTATAGAAAAAACATCAAAGAAACAAAGCTCAGTGTTAACAAAACTAAGTGTAAATTCTTAAGCTTGCTCATGTTTTCTGGTACCTGAGAGAACCTCCTTCTGAAAGAGACTCAGCACTCTGAACAGCTCTGAACTGAGGTTTATGAGCAGGGGCGGAGTTCATTCAACTTGTCAGGTGACTAATTTTATATTACTATCATTTCTTTGCTGAATTTTCTTTCCCTGTGCTCACCCATTTTCTAGTCTATAATTCAAAGTTATCTCTTAAAAATTCAGAACATTGCCAGGTCCACATCCTTGGACTGACTAATAAAGACAGCCACTGTTAATATTAACGGAAATCTCAATTATATGATATTAGTGCTTGACCTAACAATTGCTCTTGTGGTTGAATAAACACAAAAAAATCCCCAAAGATGTACTCCAAAATCTATTGGAAAGCCTTCCCAGAAGAGTGGAGGATATTAACAGCAAAAGGTGACTCAGTCTGGGGTATATACACTGACCTGCCTAATATTGTGTTGGTCCCCCTTTTGCTGCCAGAACAGCCCTGACCCTTCATGCACTGTGTATTCTGACACTTTTCTATCATTAACTTCTTCAGCAATTTGAGCAACAGTAGCTCGTCTGTTAGATCGGATCACACGGGCCAGCCTTCACTCCCCACGTGCATCAATGAGCCTTGGCCGCCCATGACCCTGTCGTCGGTTCACCACTGTTCCTTCCTTGGACCACTTTTGATAGATACTGACCACTGCAGACCGGGAACACCCCACAAGAGCTGCAGTTTTGGAGATGTTCTGATCCAGTCGTCTAGCCATCACGATTTGGCTCTGGTCAAACCCGCTCAAATCCTTACTCTTGTCCATTTTTCCTGCTTCTAACACATCAACTTTGAGGACAAAATGTTCACTTGCTGCCTAATATACCCCACCCACTAACAGGTGCCATGATGAGGAGATCATCAGTCGTATTCACTTCACCTCTCAGTGGTCATAATGTTATGGTGGTCAGGTGTCCACATTTTTTTGGCCATATAGTGCGTATGAATTTCTTGGGTTAAAATAAAAATACATATTACCTCACTAAATATTAGCTTATATTTATTTTTTCACTCTGGTATAATTAGGTATGTAAATAGCAATGCAATTTTTGGAACTAGTCCAATACAAGATGTTTTTTAATTGTTTATTAAAGTTTATACTGTTTAATTGGCCAAACGGAGATGAACTATATTTATTGAGACGTTTATGTTCTTGTTCTAGCTAAAAATCCGACTTTTTTCGCTTGAAATGTGACTTATTGACGGCGTGTCGCTGCTCTTGCACTCGGTCAGCTCTCCCTCAGCAATATCGGTGTGGCTCAGAGAGACACAAACAGCCTCCATCGGCAACAACATGGAATAAACAACATGGCCCATAAGAAGAGCGTTTTTATCGAAGGTCAGTGTTTACTCTAGCTAAATATTATCCCGGACACATCTAATAAGCCACACGTAGTTTGTTAGGAGGAGGAGGAGGGGGGGTCTTCCAGGAGAAACGTATATGCATTTTTAATACGGTCCGGCTTAGGGCTGTTTTGTCTGTAAGGCTAGCTGTGCGTGGAGCTAGCATTAGCGTGCTAAGCTAAAGTCTATGCTAGCTCGGCTAGTCAGCGGGGTGGCCATTGATTGTTTGCTTTCAGCTTTCTTACTAAACTGCTACTGCAAAAGGTGCATATCTCTTTCGCCAAATATGAACGGCTTTTAGCTGTGACACATCCCCTTCGAATGCACCACCATTTCCCAGGTGAAGTACAGCTTGTTTTTGTTTTGTTTTTTTTATTATTATTATTAAAGCGCCTGAGGTCTAGACTATGTCATTTATCCAGTTAGCTTCAATCCAGTGCTAGTGAGCCTTCCTCGCTAAGATGAACAAACATACACGAATACATAATCATCGTTTCATTTCTCATTGCTCGGTTAAAAAACAAAAAAACAAACAAACAGGAGAAAAACTCCCCAGCAAGTCGATTAGCTAAGTGTTGGATATTTGGCTAAGGTTAATGCTAGCTCTCAATCAGCTGTAATAAAGGCCTAGTAGCCAGGAATGTAGATAAACAGATGTGAGGCATAAAATCTTCAATTTGTTTTGAAATGTCGCTTTGTTTTAATGGTTTTTAATGGTTTAAATGGTAGTGATATGTTTATAAGTGTAGAATTTAACGTCCTGGGACTGACTGGAATGGTTGGCTAGCTAGCTGCAGCTTTGTCTGCCGGTTATTTTATGTAAAGAGAAAAACTTTTTCTTTTCTTTTTTTTTTTTTTCAAGAACTTTCTTAATACATGCAATGTGTATAACATGCAATGTAATCACCCATCCGGCTAAATTCTCTATAAAGTACCTCTTTGCTTTGCTTCTTCAGCTGAAGTCTACACTAATCTTGTGGTAATATTTGGTCTCTTTAAAGCTTGTATAGGAAATGAACAGATCTGTAGATTGAAAGCATAAAGGAGTAGAAAGGATGTGGCATCTATGAACGTGTGCCCTGATGAGACTTTTCATGGAAGAAATCGGTTTAGAAAGTGTATTTGAGTCCTAAGATGTCCTACATAGGGCCTGGTTCACTTGGATCACTTAATAATAATAATGATGATGATGATATGGTCTGATAACGGACAGAGAGAAAAGAGATGAGTCCAGACACTCTGGATAAGCGGATTTCATGGCTTTTTTTAATCATAGGGTGCGTCTCAATCAGCTCTCCAGCTCTGGACACACTCTGTTTTAGTCCTCAGGTCAGACTCTTGTGTACAAGCCAGACATATAAAATGAAGCATTATATGTGACGTAAATCCATTCACGCACATTTCTTCAAGCAGAATCGGAGGATTCAGAGGTGGATGTTTTTTTTTGTAAGAACGTCTTTAGAATCAAACAACGTTCCATAAAATAAACTACTACAACGATAACTACTAAGCTGCTCTTATCTGTAGACGAAGTTGGCCGAAGATTAGGATGTCATTTCTTACAGCGAACATGGTGGGTCTTAATGCTTTCTGGTTTTTGTGGTACATGGTGGGATTTATTTATATATTTGTAAAAGAGCAAATGTTCCACTGCTCCAGAAGCATTTTGCAATCAACAGAGACAGCCTTTAATGTACACTTATATTGCCAAAAGTTTTGGGACACCCCTCCAAATCATTGTATTCCGGGGTTGGGCTCGGCCCCTTAGTTCCAGTGAAAGGAACTCTTAATGCTTCAGCATACCAAGACATTTTGGACAATTTCATGCTCTTAACTTTGTGGGAACAGTTTGGGGATGACCCCTTCCTGTTCCAACATGACTGCACACCAGTGCACAAAGCAAGATCCATAAAGACATGGATGAGCGAGTTTGGTGTGGAGGAACTTGACTGGCCTACACAGAGTTCTGACCTCAACCAGGACATCTTTGGGATCAATGAGAGCAGAGACTCAGAGCCAGATCAAAACTGGGGCATCTGCCTTTACATGCACATGAATGTAATATGGAGTCCCTTTGCAGTTATAACAGCTTCAACTCTTCTGGGAAGGCTTTCCACAAGGATTAGCAGTGTGTTTATGGGAATTTTTGACCATTCCTCTAGAAGCGCATTTGAGAGGTCAGGCACTGATGTTGCACATGAAGGCCTGGCTCGCAGTCTCCGCAGTCATGTTGGAACAGGAAGTGACCATCCCCAAATTGTTCCCACAAAGTTGGGAGCATGAAATTGTCCAAAGTGTCTTGGTATGCTGAACCATTAAGAGTTTCTATCAGTGGAAATAAGGGGCCAAGCCCAACCCCTGAAAAACAACACCTGAATTCAATGATTTGGAGGGGTGTCCCAAAACTTTTGGCAATATAGTGTAGCTGACTTCCTGTTCAGCACCCTGACTACTGAACTAAGGTGCTGATTGAGGATGCAGCCAAATATCTTACTTCTCACTGACTCTTGCAAAACGTTTACTATTTATACGTAACACGCCTGAAATTTGCTGTAACTAGCTACTGAATATGAACCACGCACAGGCTGTCTGTAGTAACAGTTTGTACTGTACAGATGACAAACCTTTGAATAAAGTTGTGTAGATGTTGCTAGTATAATATGGATTTCAGTGACTATATGCCACAAGCTTGTGTAGAGTTCAGTCAGGATCATGGCGTAAGATGTTAACGGTTATTATCAGAACGTAACACACTTGTGTATAGGTCAACCTCTGGACACTGTACTAGATTGAGGGCACTTTGGTTAAAGGGACAGTATCAAGAGTGTGACTTTTATCCATGACATTTGTACAAAAGTATCCTGTGGCTGTGAAATCCCGTTTGGAAAACCGAGGCCCAGTCCGAAAGGCTTGGTTATGTTCGGATGGTTCTCCCGTCAGTCGTTTTTTAGACACTTTACTCTACTCTCATTGAAAAGTGGCTAAAATGTGCTTGAAAAGTCGCTAGATGATGTCATACACTAACATATTTTTATGATGTCATCACACGGTAATTACATTCTGTCTGGTGTCCGTTTGCATCTTTAATCTTCCCTGTGCTCACATCCTGTGTTCATACAACCGATTTCCCAATATAGCTGTTCTCATTTACATATTTTTCTCTTTCTGTCGGCAGACAAAAGAACAAGTATGAAATAGTGACCTAAACGTGTCAGTAAATAGTAATGTGTTAATCAGCAGTCACTGCTGCTCTGCACCGTTAAAAATCTATCCTTTATTACCGCAACGTCGTGTATATATACACACAAGTTAAAGACGACGACTTGGCTGCGATTTTTTTTATTTTAGCATGAGAAAGTTGTTTTTCACACAGTACCGCCAACTCTCATTAACGTAAAGTAGCTAAGGTTTGACTAAAAAGCTTTCTCATTAGATTCTAAATCTGGAAGTCGGTAACAACAGGCATCGTAGATCCTGGAGGCAGAGCTTTGTGAACATGGGTGGGTACAGGTGGAAATCTTTCAGTCTTGGCGAATGCACCTTTTAGTCTACTTTTAGGCTGCAGGGTTAACCACGGTTGAGATGTAGGTTTAGCCCCCCCCCCCCCCCCCCTCTCTCTCTCTATCAAACCTAAACTGTTGAAGAAACCTCAAAGCTCCTTATCTTGAATGATTCACTGGGTCTGAAATCTGAGTTCCAACTTTACGTCTGATCAATACAAAGCGCCGGATTTCTAAAAACCAGTAAACAAATGCTGTAATGTTGACGTCATCACGTTTTCAGCTAAAGCTCTCTTCCACTCACGTGTGAAACATGAGTACAGCTCTCATAGAAAGTCATTACAAATGTGTCTTCCGCCAAGTTGCCACTGTTGGGCCCTTGAGCAAGGCCTTTAACCCTCTCTGCTCCAGGGGCGCCGTATCATGGCTGACCCTGCGCTCTGACCCCAACCTCCAAGGATGGGATATGCGAAGAAAGAATTTCACTGTGCTGTAATGTATATGTGACAAATAAAGGCTGTTTCTTCCCTGGTGGGAGTCCTGTACTTGCAGTTTCACCAATTCAAGTAGATTTCCACAAATTAAATATATAAATAAAAAAAAAAGCTGCAGCAAAATCAAGCACTTTTGGCCAGAACAGTGAACTCCTGGAGGGACATGAGATTAGAATCGTTATCTTCTGACCAATCAGATTAGAGAATTTTCGCAGAACTGGTGTAACACCTGCACAGAAGAGAAAAGATGTTAACATGGCAGTAGTTGCACCAGCTCTTAAGAGAAATGATCCTGCACAGGGATTTCAAAGATCTATACATAATAGAAGATGACTGCTTTTGATCAGCGAATGAAAGCGCGACGCCATCTGTGCTCATTTTCTACTGAACATCATGTGGTTTGACATATAAAGCAGCCCCTGAGCGCGCGTGGGCTTTCAGCGTAGGTCTGCAAGTCTGTGCCTTTATTTTCATGATATTCATCTTCTCTGTATCTGTCTAAGCTCTCGATAGATCAGAAGCCAGCAGAGATGGAGGGTTCAAGCAGAGCTGGAGTTTTTCCCTCTCCGCTGACCGTGAAGAGGAGAGGAGGAACGAGTAAGCACTTCAGTACCGCTTGTTTCAGTGTTCAGGGCTGCCGGAGCGTCACTCAGTAAAGAAAGCTGCAGTGCAGGGACGCTTTTCACTCGCCGCATTGAGGTTTTCTTTTTTTCCCCCTCCTTTTGGGTTGTCTGTAGGTCTTAAGCTCAGTTTGCAAATGCAGGTCAATTACACGGACCTACAATAACAGCCATGCAAACATTCAGCTAGTTATTTGAATGCATACAATAATACTTTTGCTGTTTATCAGAGCCATGGAGCATTTTAATTCTGAACTTTCCTCCAACATGAGAAAAAAAAAGAAATTATTGATTTAAGAGACTTGGGGTCGACTTCAGACATTAAGACACTTTGTAGTTGGATGTCTTAATAGTTTTTGTTCTACACTGTGTGGCGATTGAGGACTTTTATTATGCATTAGTTGCATTAATAACAGATTATTAGACCTTGTAAACATAGCAACTGCTGGGCAAGTAATGAAACACATCAGCAGTAACATCAGCATTAGGGAATCACCCTACAATTGTATTTAGAAATATTCTTGAGAAAGCGATCTCTACGTTAAACATGGTGCAAATTGGGGCAAATTCACGCAATGTTTAAGCTTAAAACCTTAAAGAGACCTGTGACTCTCTGCCGTCTTGACGCCACATTCCTGAAATGTTCAACCAGAAAGCTGTTCAAAAGGGGGCAAATATTTTCTTGCTGCACAAGAGGCATCGTTCACATGCTCGCTCGTATACAACCAGAGGATTAAAAGCATCATGCACTAGTTGACTGAATTGGCGAGCTTGGTTTCTCCTGAAAAGCTTTGTGCTGTCATCGTGACCGTCGTTATGATCTGTGTCTCAATTCCAAACCCAGAAATTCCAGTTTATTCGGTGCTCTACAGCGTGTCCGTTATTCATGTTGGCTTTGCACCACTGTCGCTGTAGTGGATTTTGTGTTGCAGTTTCTTCAGTAAATTAAGCACCGTCTCTGTGTAGCGCATTTCATTCATGTCCGCCTGTGTTTGCTCCTCAGACCTTCCTTGGTGACCATGGATCAAGTGGGCGGGCGGCAGGATCTTTCCCCTGAAGGGGTGAAGGTATTCACATGCACTAGATAACACATGCTATTCAGTTTTTCTGTCCTCAAACCCACCTGTCCTTTTTGTTGTGCCCCAAACCTCTATCTCCGAGGTCCTCCTGACCTCCCGCTCTCTAGCTCCTACTGGAATCATGTAGCTTTGCACCGTATCTCGTCACGGTTTCCATGAGGACAGCGGTTATTTTTCTTATGATAGAAACAGATTGTTTTGTCTATCTCTGGGCTGTTTTTAAGCAGGAAAGTGCCAAAGGTGCATGAACGCTGGGAATAAAAGCATTCATATATATGTGTGTTTGTGTTGAGCAATGTTCCTGAAGGAGTTCCTACGGTAATACTTTTGTCCATGCGTCCTTCTGAGATTCTCGGGTTTTAAGCGTATCTGAGACATACAAATGAATAACATTATGGATTAGACGCATGGATTATCTGAGAGCAGAGGTGTCTCCTGTCTATGCTGTTGAGGAGTTCTAATTGTAACAGTAATATTCTATCTTTATTCTACCTCGTTTTACTTTTAAAACTGGTCTCAAGGAGACAGGTCTTTTTATATAACATCTTTTGGGATCCTTCTCCTGCTTTTTAACTCGGCCTGTTTTATTTTATTTTTTCGGTTTCTTCAGAAGACGATAGCTAAGTGCACTCCCTGGAGTGTCTTTAAACTGAACAAAAAGCTTGCAAACTCTTCTCAAAAGTATTTTTCGATATTCTGTGTTCTGTGGAGGAGGAGAGCGCTCCTGTAAAATCTCTAGCATCGCCTCACGAGAATTTGGTCATTTTAAAAATGCAATGGAGAAAAAAAGTGGCCTGCTAAGCTCCTTAAAAACAAAAGACGAGCGATTCAGCGTTAAATCAGTGTTTTGTAAAACTCGGCGATAATTTAGCAGTGACGGCGTGACGACGCGCAGCACATTCCTCCGTCTCGCTTCCACGCTCTGATGTGCTTTCTCCTCTCTCCCTTTCTCAGCAGGCGCCCCCTTTGAGGCACTTCGACCCCATGGAGCCTATAAAGACGTACGAACGGCGGGCAAATCATTTCAAGTCCATGAACCGTATGGGAACGGGAAAGCCCAGGTATCAGCCTCACGCGCAGCGCAATCAGATGCTTAATGCTGTTTAAGTGGTTTTTCAGAGCTGTAATTCAAGAAGCTGGTCAAAGAACTGGAAGTATTTCTTCTAGGTTTACAAATCAATATCGTTAATGAACGCGCATTATGCTTTTTTTTGCTTATTCTTTTATTCCAGCTCATTAATGATTCATTGGCTTCACCTGCTAGTTTATAGCCCTGTGTTATCCCATGGAATGCTAGTATGTAGAACTATGCATCAGGTCAGTTCTTCCCTATTTCTCTAGATGTTTACTGCCATGATAAAAAACCCAGCCGTGAACATAGGCAAATAGGACCCAGTGTGAAGCTTTGCCTTGTATAATCTCAAGCTTACTCAGCTCTGCCTCACTTGTCAGTGTTGTACTGAAAACAGGTAGTGTGTGTATATAATTTTTATATATATATATGTGTGTGTGTGTGTATGTGTATATGTATATATA